>NC_134267.1:34880316-35037816 GCF_031893055.1 Leptodactylus fuscus | reverse complement strand
CATCAATATGTGATCTTTGGGAGTCTGGCATCTTAACCCTGCACAGATCAGCTGTTCAAGTACTAGGCGAGGTCCTTCTATATAGTGGTCTTACTTGAATAGGATCAGCCTGCACATGCTCTGCATCCACTGCTATAACTTTCGGCACCTGGAGGGTGCTACAAAAGCTGATCTGTGCAGAGTTAAGGTGTTGGATCCCACAGATCACATGCTGATGACCTAACCTGTGGATGAGTGATCAGTATGAAGACTCCATTGGGGGCTGGAAAACCCCTTTAAAAGGTATATTAAATAATTTAGCACGGTTCGTTCTGCCCTTGTTGCATTCTCCTTAAACACCAGGAGCGTTTTGCCTCCATCCACCAACTACTTGCCCCCCTTCCCCATAGTTACACACCTGACGTTTGTATCTTATGTGTATATATTGAATTCTAAAATAATTTCATAACATTTTTTTATTTTTATTTGTTTATCCTTTCTACATTTAGGTCTCCCAAACACATTTGGAGGCTATGATGAAACTCCAGAAGTGACTGCTAAGCACATTAAAGTAAGCTGCTCTGCTCTTCATAGTGGACCCCTGATGCCTTGTGTGCGCTCATTTGTCATGGTGTGAAGATATGTTACACGTTCAGGTTTTCTAATGCAGCTTTTGAAGCCAAAGCCAGTAGTGGATAAAGAATGAGCAGAGGATTTGTAGATAGATTATAAATCTGCTCTCGGTTGTGGCTATAAAAACTACATCGCTACTGCATAGGGGTGAACAAACCTTCCATGCAGTTTGGATTTTTTGGCAGCATAGTGCCCTATGTACACAGAGCAACGTGCAGCCAACAAACAATGAGCTGTTGTGCCACGTAAGCGATCACCTGATAAGCGAGTGTTGGCTGGCATGTTTACACAGACTAGTTATCAGGAAGCGCCATTCCTAGAAGAAATAGTTCCCAAAAATCAGTCCAGTTCTCCGCCAGTGTGAAAGAGCCCTAAAAGTACCGCTGCCATTGATTGTCATTATTCTACTGTCTTACGTTCAGTTGTCTTGTAGGTCCATAATATTTGAGGTTCCCTTTCAGCATACCTAACATTTGTGTCCCAGATAATACTACATTATGATAATTCATTTTCAGGACTTTGCTCTGGATGGTTTAGTGAATATTGTTGGCGGCTGTTGTGGAACTACCCCAGCACATATTAGGTAACAATATAGCAAATCAAGTTCTTTTTCCTAAAATTTCCTTATCCTGATAGTAACTAAATTATGTATTTCTGCTTTATCAGAGAAATTGCAGAAGCTGTGAAACACTGCAAGCCTAGAATTCCTCCCCAAACTGTGTTTGATGGCTACATGCTCTTATCTGGTATGTATACCTTTACTCCCTAGTCTCAGAAATCTTGCATCCTGTGATCCGACATTGCAGAGAATTCTATGAGGAGAAACCATTAGCCATGTGATTTCAGGAAATTTCAGTGGTTATTGGGTTGACGGGTTGTATAATATTTACATTCCGAGAAAGTTGCACTGACGGGACCATAGAAATACTGTGTGCAATGGGAATTTAGCACAATTGGTAAATCACATTAAAGGGCAAAAATGATTTATTTATTTTTTAAAAAAAGGTCTGTTAGAGGTATTAATGGGTTAATAAATGCACCCATATACCCTAACAGTGATTTGAGTGACTTCTGGATGTCTCTGGGAGCTTCTGGTATCTCTTGCATTTGTTTACAAAGTTCAGCTTCCTGCTATGTAACTTCCTTACTAACCCCTCTCATCTTACTCCCCCCACTCCTTCCTCTACCCTCCTCCATCCTTCCCATACACCCCCTACTAATCTTTCTAGCTATCCCGCCCACTACTAGCCTTTCCCTACCTAGTCAGTCCAACCCCTGACCCATTATATACTTGCCTCTCTTCCTTCCAGGCTTCTTCTCGTGGGACGTTCCCCTCCTGCTTTACTCATTCTGCAGATGCGCTCTTCTACCAGCGCTGCTCTGTATGAACATCCACCTGTACTGCACATGCGCGGGAGGTGGATTCTCGGCAGCAGTGCGCAGAACAGCACTTAGAGAAGGGGTGGTATTCAGACAAGAGGGAGGATCCATCCTGCATGAAAAAGCATGGAGTGGATGAGGGCGTGTAGTAGTGACAATCCGTTTCCAGAAACGGATCATCACCGTATAATCAGAAAATGTCATGTGACCGCCCCAGGTATATGGATGAATATACATTTTTGATTATGTTATTAGAAAATGGGAGGAGGGGGGAGAGTACTTAGGATATTGTGGAGACTTCCAGTTATCCTGGACAACCCCTTTCAAAATATGGGCAGTAAATGGCCTAATGGTAAAGAAGTACAATATTTTTTCAAGTTCCTAACAGTGACTACAATAAATCTGTATTATTTTAAAAAAACAGGGGCTCGAACCATTGCAGGGATGATGAAATTATTTGGTGTAGAATTTATGACCTAAAAAACTAAATGATCAAGTTTGGGGTAGATACTTTTGCATGTGAAGGAATTTGTGATACCTTTATAAATACAATCTGTGATATAACATGGCTTTGATTTTCTTTGCACAGGTTTGGAACCATTTAGAATGGGACCTTACACTAATTTTGTTAATATTGGGGAACGATGTAATGTGGCTGGGTCAAGAAGATTTGCCAAGCTCATTATGGCTGGAAATTATGAGGTGAGATTGTTTTCGCATTAAATTTACTTGTTAATATCATTGAGGAGGGGGGCAGAGCCCCCTGCAGCTTAGAGGTTGTGACCCGAAGTGTAGCCTAGTATTTGGTGTCTTGACTTTCCCTTTCCTACCACCCGATCAATACTTCTATACGTTTCACAAAATATGTGAGTGTATAGAATATATCAACACTGCTGTACAGCTAATGGTTAATATAGACATGTACACAGCCCGCTACAATATAGAGAATGTTCTACTTACCTAGCAATGAGTTTCATCGGACTCCTCTCTGGTGCTCCCAACACCTGTGCAGTTATTCAGTGAAGCCGAGGGCGTATAGCCTGGCATCGGAGGTACGGGGCATGCGCACTGAAGCTGAGATGTACTCCTCTGGTGTCAAGGAAGAACTGTGCTGGTTTGGGGACTGCAGTGGTAGGCTGCGTATAAGGTTTTTGTATTTTTATTGCAGGCAAGTTGATTTGGGACATTAAGCCCCCTTTACTTCAAGGGGCTCTATCAGCAAAATCATGCTGATAGAGCCCCACATATGCGTGCATAGCCTTTAAAAAGGCTATTCAGGCACGGTAAAAGCTAAATTAAACTATCCCCCCGTTTTAAAATAATAACTTAAAAAAGAATGTTCTCTACTTACGGAATGTGCACGCTGGGCGGGCATTCAGGGTGTGTCTTCATCTTCTTCCCCGCCTCTTCTTCCTCTGACGTCCTCCGGTCCCGTCCTCCTCCGGCGCTTGCTCGCGGACACTGATAAAAAAAAAATTGCCCGGGCGCATGCGCAGTAGCCGTAGTAGAAGCCGCGTGCTACTGCGCATGCGCCCGGGCTATTTTTTTTTTTATCAGTGTCCGCGAGCAAGTGCCGGAGGAGGACGGGACCCGAAGACGTCAGAGGAAGAAGAGGCGGGGAAGAAGAAGACGGCGCACCCTGAATGCCCGCCCAGCGTGCACGTTCCGTAAGTAGAGAACATTCTTTTTTAAGTTATTATTTTAAAACGGGGGGGTAGTTTAATTTAGCTTTTACAATGCCTGAATAGCTTTTTTAAAGGCTATGCACGCATATGTGGGGCTCTAGCAGCATGATTTTGCTGATAGAGCCCCTATAAGGAGTCTTGTATGCAGCTTATTTCAGGCAGTTCAATAGCACTTGGAAATTGACAGGTTAAAAGTAATTGTATAGCTTGTGTAGTTGTCAATGTTGGTATTATATTGTAATCCTGGTGTGCTGTGTTCTTACAGGAAGCGCTGACCGTTGCAAAAGCACAAGTAGAGATGGGTGCGCAAATCCTTGACATCAATATGGATGACGGAATGCTGGACGGGCCCAGAGCCATGGCCCGCTTCTGTAACTACATTGCATCTGAACCCGATATTGCTAGGGTAAGTTTTCTATCGTGCTGTATTTTTTTTTTCAACTCTGAAGTGGAAAGGGGGTGTAATGGGGAGTAGAAACTATAATGTATGGGCTTATCGGAGGACTCTGCAGCACCCCCCGTGTCCATGTTAAAGCAGGTAGGTTTCCATATAGGAGAGGCATGTTTACATTCTGTGACTTGGATCATGGTGCAACAAGAAATGCCAAGAGGAGGGTGTGAGGACAGAGCCAAGTCAGCGGCGCCACCTACTGGCTCCATTCCGTGTGAACCTCCTAGAGGCACGTACATCCTAGCGACAACCACAATGGAAGGCGATACACAGCTTCATTATTTTCAGAAGTGATGTCATGATATTGTGTATTTAACCCTTCAGGTACCTCTGTGTATCGATTCATCCAACTTCAATGTGATCGAGGCCGGGTTGAAATGTTGCCAAGGAAAATGTATAGTGAACAGCATCAGTCTGAAGGAGGGAGAAGGAGATTTTCTGACGAAAGCGAAAAAGATCAAGCAGTATGGGGCTGCGGTGGTTGTCATGGCTTTTGATGAAGTGGGGCAGGTATGTTTTATGTCTGTGTTGCTATATGTATTATAAGGACTGTGAAATCCGACATGCCTGATCTTATGCAGGGTCAGTATAGCTGTCTAGCAGTGACTTATGCCTGTTCTGCTAACAAAATGAACTTTCATGCACAGCCGATCCAAGTGTACATGTTTTTGGGGTATCCTAGAATATTTTTGTAGGGGGTCTACAATTAACATTTGTCATTATCCATACTCGGGAGTTATGGGGTTGGGTGGGGACCTGTTCTCTGTTCTAGCGCTCAGCTATTTATTACCTAACTTGTGGATTGGCCATATATGTTAAACCATGGAGAAACTCCTTTAATGTGCATAAATTATAGGCACACCTGAGAGATCTGTGAAAGAGATTTTCTGAGTTGATTATAATTGTGTTAAAATAATAACCGGATACATAATGGATCTTTTATTCCATGCGGTTCCAGCACCGCCACTTTGATCCTCCCTGCTGTGTTTACATGGCTCCCGTAATGCGCCTGTGCACCCACATGAGTGACTGTGGTGATCACACGGGTATACAGGCACATCACTGAGCAGAGGGGAATAAACAGGTAAGCAATGGTTATTTCATTGATCACTGGCGCCTCAACACTTTTTTATTAAACCCCAAATCATTGCTGTGACTGTCACAATCTCTGACCATAGGAGCACGAATTCTGATGGTCCGGACTTGTGGACAGATATGGCGATAACCTTTTATGATGTACTGACTGTTATAAACATGTCTTTAATACTTCTCTTCACCCACACAGGCTACAGACACAGAAACTAAAGTCAAAATCTGCACAAGAGCTTACAACCTTCTGGTGGATAAATTGAAATTCAATCCCAATGATATCATTTTTGACCCAAATATCTTAACGATTGGCACTGGGATGGAGGAGCATGACAAGTATGCCATACACTTTCTAGAAGCTACCAAAACAATAAAAGTAAGTCAGACCCCCACAGATCACATACTGTTGTCCTATCCTGTGGATAGGTTATCGGTACAAGAAATCAACTTGGGCCTACACAGCAAATACCGTAGTTAATAAAATGTATATATATATGGATTTTGGGGTACCCTTTCTCTATAATGTGTTTACATTCAGCATCCTGCATTTTAGGCACGTTGCTGGTTTGCTATTGATGGCAGCATTGCAATGAGGAAAAACAATTCCTATGCATGGCCCTTTTCACATACGACTGTGGATTTTGGAGATTTCTCATGTTTTATTGTTGATTATTATAAATGATTTCCTATTAGGAAGCTCTAAAAGGAGCGAAGGTCAGCGGAGGGCTTTCCAACCTTTCTTTTTCATTTCGGGGTATGGATGCCATTAGGGAAGCCATGCATTCAGTATTTCTATACCATGCTATTAAGGTAAGGGTGTATTTATAAATCTTATTTCTGGCAATATGTTTATGTTGTTGTGTTAATATACTTGTCATACCTTGTATGTTAGTGAGTTAGCGCGTTCTTATTTCCTAGTGTTGGTCTCCTATTGGCCAGGCCTATACCCATCTTACTGTGTCCCCCAATGATCTAAATGAGAAATTTCATTTACAGATAGCAACACATTGTTATAAAAAGAAAAAAAAAGTGCCTTCCAGAAATATTGTATTTATGGGCTTGCTATAGCGCCCCCTGGTTTTCAAAATGTATAAGTATGTGCTTGCCATTCTAGTAAGATGGTCATACATACAGGAGAATACAGAAGAACTGATGAGCAGGGATATCATTTAGGGTGGACATGGAAAACACCAGTCTTAATAAATTCCTCACATCATCTTGATTTCTTCTCGAATAAGTCTGAAGGTTTTTTTTTTATTGTTGTCTTTTGTAGATTGGTATGGACATGGGAATAGTGAACGCGGGAGCCCTGCCTGTCTATGATGACATTGACAAAGAGTTACTTAAGCTATGCGAAGATCTCATTTGGAATAAGGATCCTGAAGCAACAGAGAAGCTTTTAAAGTATGCCCAGGTAAAAATGTGCAGAGAAACTGAATGTATGAAGTGGGACGTAGTGCAGGATTGATCCAGAGATAAAGTCACCCTCTCACATTGTCAATCTGTATGTATTTGTTTTACCATATGTTATTTCATTATTATTAATAATAATCCTTGTGTTCCTGCTTTTTCGTTTCCTGTCAAGACCACAGCTAAAGGTGGTAAAAAGGTGATCCAGAGTGATGAGTGGAGAAATGGGACTGTGGAGGAGAGACTGGAGTACGCCCTTGTCAAGGTAAGTACATGGAGTAACCTCAGTATCATTAGCTCATCCTGCCTTACATTAATGCAGGGGCATTAGAGGCAGACGGGAGTAACTTGTGATTCGTTCATATTTGGGTTCTCCTTGGATGTTGTATTTCAGTCAGAGCCAGTCACATCCTGCTGTATATTGGAGCTCCCATGATGGCCTTCTTCTTTGCTGTCATAGTTAAAGAGGACCTTTTATGGATTGGGACACACTCAGTTCTATACTGTATACTGCTGGATCTGTGCCCCAGGTAAAGAGCGATAAGTCCCGGTACCGTAGCTCTTTACAGTCAGAAGGGCGTTCCTGACAGTCAGTCAGGTACGTCCTTCTCCACAGCAGCGCCTATCGCGCTGTGCTATGTGAGCGGGGAGGAACGCCCCCTCCCCTCCTGATAATACTCATCTATGGACGAGCTGTGTGAGCAGAGGGAGGGGGCGTTCCTCTCCGCTCCACAGTACAGCGCGATAGGTGCTGCTGTGGAGAAGGACGTTCCTGACTGACTGTCAGAAACGCCCTTCTGACTGTAAAGCGCTACGGTACCAGGACCGATAGCTCTTTACCCGGGGCACAGATCGGGGAAGACGACAGTGCGCTGAATTCAGCGCAGTCGGCTTTCCAGCAGTCTATAGAACTGCCTGTGCCCCAAACCATGAAAGGTCCTCTTTAAAGAGGACCTTTCACCACTTTTGGGCACAGGCAGTGTTACATACTGCCGGAAAGCTGACAGTGCGCTGAATTCAGCACACTGTTGGCTTTCCCGATCTGTGCCCGGTGTGAAGAGCTTACGGTCCGGTACCGTAGCTCTTCTATGGTCAGAAGGGCGTTTCTGACCATTAGCCAGAGACGTCCTTCTGCCTCGCGGCGCCTATCGCGCTGTGCTGTGGAGCGGGGAGGAACGCCCCCTCCCTCTGCTCACACAGCTCGTCCATAGACCAGTATTATCAGGAGAGGGAGGGGGGCGTTCCTCCCCGCTCCACAGTACAGCGTGATTGGCGCCGCGAGGCAGAAGGACGTCTCTGGCTAATGGTCAGAAACGCCCTTCTGACCATAGAAGAGCTACGGTACCGGACCGTAAGCTCTTCATACCGGGCACAGATCAGGAAAGCCGACAGTGTGCTGAACTCAGCGCACTGTCAGCTTTCCGGCAGTATATAACACTGCCTGTCCCCGGATATGGTGAAAGGTCCTCTTTAAGCAGTGTTCACATTTCCTAAAATTGTCAAATGAAAAGTCCTGCACACACAGATTTTTTTTGTCCGTTGCTTTGTTTAAAAACAACTGATACCCAACAGACCCCATTACAGTCAATGAGGTCCATCGGGCTCCATATGTAACTGCCATTTTATGTCAGTTGTTCTGGTCCTTTGACAGATTAGTACAACGGACAGCCGACGTTCGTATCAAGGAACCAAAAACATGACAGGTCATCGCTCATCACATTGCCATAGCTCTGCCTTTTTCTTCCATCCCTCTCTTTATACATTCACAATATATATATATATATATATATATATATATATATATATATATATTATATTATATTTCTGTTATAATATTTATATTTCTTTGCTTTTCTTCGTTTCTCAGGGTATTGAGAAATACATCATTGAAGACACAGAGGAGGCTAGAGTAAATAAGCAAAAATATCCCAGACCCCTCCATATTATCGAAGGGCCTCTTATGAACGGCATGAAGGTTGTCGGAGAACTGTTTGGTGCTGGAAAGATGTTCTTACCACAGGTACTAGAAACAGAATATTATTGCAAGAGGTCTGTTCTGTTCTTGAAAGATAAAGGTTCTCTTTACACAGTAGGTAGAAATTGGCCATAGCGGACAGTTACAAGCAGTTTGGTGTGTAAGTATTGCCTGAGCTATCACTCGCAGTGGCTGAGACACTCCCTTTGGAAAGACTGAGGTAGTTACACGATATATCCTAAGCAACAAGTCTGTCTCTAAAACTAAATTGACACCATGCAAAATAAAATGTGAGTGGAACTCTTTAACTCCTTATTGGTACGTCACCGTGGGCCAATTTTTCATAGCAAATGTTTTTCAAAATCTGCATATGTTCCATTTGGAATATGTTGTGAATTTGCTCCAGATTTCACCTATGCAAAGGGTTAAATCCGCAGCGTTTGGTATGCCATGTCGGCGTATTCACATTTACCAGAACCCAACTTATTAGTCCGGGGGCAACAAGAATATTGCCATTGCTCCTGAAAGGTAAGGGGCAACACCCTCGTTGCCACATAGAGTGCATTTGCATATTGCGGAGTTCTGGTACCAGACTGCCTTTAAATGTGGCTAAATTGCAGTATCAAAAACAGCCACACAGATTTGGGTGGCAGTGTTGCTTCTCCAGCAAGCTTTATAGCCACCTATTTCCACTCCATTGAACATGCAGTCTTAGTTAGAGCGTTGTCTGTGTACGATTATAATGATTTGTGCTTTGCTTTTTGGGAAAGGTGATAAAGTCTGCTCGAGTTATGAAGAAGTCAGTAGGACATCTGATTCCCTTCATGGAGAAGGAGAGAGAAGAGATGAAAGCCATAACTGGAAGTACAGAGGAGGACGTGAGTTTTTCCTACCACAATGGTGTCTCTTATCTCTGTATTCTGCTGTTTTCTATCATATGCATCAATCCTATAAGAGAAATCTCAAGCTTAGAGTTTGGACTGTTACGTCCAAAATAACGGATCATGATGAAATCTGACCTGGATCCTGTACTAAGAGAAACCTTGGCATACATAGGAACAATGACTAATATACTAATATAACTTTTAAGACCTTATTTTCCTGTATCTGATTAAGGGCCCATGCACATGACACTGTGTATATTGAGTTGGGGGCCAGGTACATCACGGAATGCAGTTGTATCTGAATACATACTGTGATGCATTCACATCTATGGGGCTTCTGAATCCATTCCGTTCCGATAACACCAATGATTATAGCGCAGTATAGTCATCTACAAGTCTTCATTGTAAAGTACTAGATGGTAAAGATAGGGCAAGGATCACTACAGGGCACAGCTATGGCTTAAAACTTTATAGAATTTATTTATTAGCATATTCTAATTTCTGCTGTTTTTTATGATATTTGTAGAATCCATACCAAGGAACCATTGTAATAGCTACTGTTAAAGGGGATGTACATGACATTGGCAAGAATATTGTTGGTGTTGTGCTTGGCTGCAACAATTTCAGGTACGTGAGCATGAAATGCAAGATCCAGCCATGTACAAAAGTTTGATTTCTCACGCTTTTTAACACCTTCCTAATGTGATGATTTTCTGTGCCTTTACTTATTCCACCTTGCCTTGCAAGACTAGTCTGATGGGGTGGAGTAAATAGGAATGCACAATACAGACAGTACAGCGTAGTTAGGAACGCTGGTAACTGGAGGGAGCCTGTCAGTTCTGGGGAAGAGTACAGGAGAGGGAAGCTAGAGAGGACACAGAAGCCCGGGGATCCAGAGGACAGTCTCTGTTCTTGTCTTTCCCGTTTCTCTTTGCACAAACACATCAGCCAATCAGTGACTGAGTACAGAACAAGGCATCACTGCTAAGCCACTGATTGCCCGATACCCTTGTGTTCATGACTGAGCTCAGTAAGACCGGGGACTCACACAGACTCTCAGCTAAACAGACAGATAAGTTTGCACTGTTTAGTATTTTCATCCTCCTAGGGGTTAAATTAACTGGAGCACCCCTTTAAATGTCTAAACCTTTGTTACATCTGTGCTGGTTATTTTGTTAATTTAAGAAAGTTGTGATAAAATTAAGATTCTAAATTGTTGTTGTAGTTGATGTAAAACAAGGGTAAAGTTAAGAATATTCCATTGATCATTTTGAATTACATATTTATTTTGATGTTCTATTTACACACTGATTCCAGGGTTATTGACCTAGGTGTCATGACGCCATGTGATACCATTCTGCGTGCTGCTATTGAACACAAAGCTGGTGAGTCTACACTTCTGTTCAGCTTTATGTATTTTATTTAATCTAATTTCAGTATTTGAGATAAAGTTACATTTATCATTTACGGTAGTTCCCAAAGTGATTTAAAAAAAAATAAATAAAATTAAATATATATATATATATATATATATATATATATATATATATATATATATATTTATAAAATGTATGAAAAGTTGAAATGTGTGCAGGGTCTTGCTAGGCAGACTATTCTCTGGCTCTATAAGTCTTCATATATGATATCCTATCAGTTCTTCTGCTGCTAATAGCCTCATGATGTCTGCTGCACATTTCACTCTTAGGCAAGAGACGTGTACAATACAGTGCAATCTACCCGTCACCAGGGTTGCTCAGTAGCTGGGTGATTGGAGAAGGAAGCTGCATCAAATAGATTGGTTACCTCCTGGTGCCAGCTCTCTAGACTGAAATTATTATTATTATCTAAATTATATATGTATATATTTTTTTCTATTATATATGAAAACAAGAAAATTGAGATTAAAAAAAAAAAAAAAAAAATGAATGGAAAAAAATAAATTAAATTTTAAACTTTTTGTCAAAACGCCCAGTCCTAGTTCACTTTAAATTGCATGTGTCCTATCGCTATTAGTAAAGTACTGACTCTTTGTCTGCTGTAGATATAATCGGTTTGTCTGGCCTTATCACTCCTTCCCTGGATGAAATGATCTTCGTTGCCAAAGAAATGGAACGTCTCTCGATAAAGCTTCCATTGCTGATTGGGGGCGCCACTACTTCTCGGTATGTTTTAAAAAAAAAAAAAAATCTTTCTATGTATCCAGCCATTGCTTTCTAGTGTAAGCTTTTCCCTCTTTGCTCCTTACAGACAGTTGCAGAACATGTTTCCCATGTATTTCTTTTGTATTTTGCAGGACACACACTGCTGTGAAAATAGCCCCACGTTACAGCGCCCCGGTGATCCATTGTTTGGATGCATCCCAAAGTGTTGTTGTTGTAAGTTCCTTATTTTCTGTAATGTGAGGGTACCCACACATCAAACCTTAACCCCTTAAGGACACAGCCCAAAAGTATGTTAAGGACCAGGCCTGTTTTTTCAAAATTGACATGTGTCACTTTAAATGGCAATAACTTTGAGACGCTTTAACTTACACAAGTGATTTTGAGAATGTTTTCTCGTAACACATTATACTTCATGTTAGTGGTAAACACTAATCAATATTTTTGTATTTACTTATTAAAAAAATAGGAAATTTGATGGAAATTTGGAAAAAATTGCAATTTTCAAAATGTGATATTCTCTGCTTTTCAGGCAGATAGTAATACCACCCAAATACATTAATAAATATTATCTCCCATATCTCTGCTTTATATCAGCATCATCTTTTGATTGTATTTTAATTTATTTTGAACGTTACAAGGCTTACAAGTGTAACAGCGATTTTCCAGATTTACAAGAAATGTAACTATGTTTGTTTTGTTTGTTTTACACACTTTATTATTATTATTTTTTTTTTTTAACTTTTTTACATTTGTGCTGTAAGCACACTAGAACCTGCGATCAGAGAGGATCACTGGTTCTATACTAACTATAGACTTGCAATACACGTGTATTGCAGTCTATAGAGGAAGCTAGCTATGCAGATGCATAGACTAGCTTCCACTCGTCCTGGCATCCAAGGGGTTAACCCTCCCCCCCATCGGAGTTCGCTCCGATGGGGGGAGGGATTAAGGAGCAGCGTGTAGCTGTAAATTACAGCTCACACAGACTCCTGATGCTGCCGGCAGCATGATTTATAGCCCGGCCAAACCCCTAGGGTGCCATGATCACTATGGATCATGGCACCTTAAGGGTTAAACAGCGGGGTCGGTGCAGTCACCGTCCCTGCTGCTACAGGGGAAGCCTGGCTGTCAGATACAGCCGGCCTCCCGTGGAGATCGCAGGGGCTCTGCTTCTGAGCCCGTGCGATCTCAATCACGTACAGGTACGTGGGAATGCGGGAACTAACCACATTCCCTGACGTACAGGTACGTGATTTAGCGTTAAGGGGTTAAAGGGCCTGTCCACCATTTGTTTCAGTTCAATTTCTGTATACAGCGTATCCCTGTAGTATTAATTTCTGGTTATTCCTTATAATCCGTCTACTAGTTACAATCCTCGTACGACCTATATCTTACCTCTACTGGAGATTTTAGTATTGCTTGGTTATTTACAAGGGACAGAAATGTTCCCAGGTTTCATGTTTTTTTTTTTTTCTTTTAATTTAGTGCTCCCAGCTGCTGGATGAGAATGCCAAGGATGACCTCATAGAAGAAATCACAGAAGAGTATGAAGACATTCGCCAAGATCACTATGACTCTTTGAAGGTAGGCCTGCTGGACTGCAGTGTGAGCACCTCCTTGGATACCTGAGAAGCTGCTCTCTGCTCTTTGTATGTGATTACGGCACCCTCAGTGCTGGGACTACACTCCTGTTATATTGTTATATGGGAACTATTTGGACAGCTTTGGCTACAGTATCGAAGCCAAGTGTCAGACTTGCCAATAATTGTTATTTTTACATTATTATATCTGTTTAGGTAACGGATTAGTTAGCATTAGGTGTGATTCCTAACAAGTTTGCAAATAAGAATGATGATATTATTAAATAATACATTCTATATACTGATATGTATCATGTTTTAGGAGCGAAGATATCTGTCTCTTCAGCAAGCAAGAGATAAAGGGTTCCATATAGACTGGCTTTCTCATCCAGTTCCAGGTGAGTTCACCACATTGTTAGGACGGGTTCACAGCCGTGCCCAGGCTCCACTTTGCAGGTTTCCGTCTTCTGCCCGAGAAACTGGACAGGAGACAGAAACCGGCAGTCACTTTTTAAACCCATTCACTTAAATGGGTTTGCAAAGTGTCTGCCCGTGAGCGTCTTCTACACAGGCCTGTTTACTTGTAGCAGTTTCTACTACTCGATAGGTCATCCACCTTTGTAATAATCAAGGCCATCCATATTAGATCTGTGGAGGTCCAACACCCGGGACCCTGCAAATAAGCAGTTTCAGAACAGTGTGCCTCATGTGAACGCACTAAATAACATAGTATTGATAAATTCTATCATTGTAGAAAATTGATTGTACGCTCTTTATTGGGGTTTTCTGGCCCCAGTTGCCCACCTGGACCCGACACCGATCTGCTGATTTGGTTACCTCCTGGTCCCGGTAGCTACTGCAGTGGATTGGGGTGGAAGCAGCTCTACTTCTATTTAAGTAATAGGCACCAACCTGCAGTCCTGTCCACTATAGTGGTGACAGCAGGGTATTGAAGCTCCGCTGCTCCGTCCCCATACACAGGTCTTTCTGGTGCCTGGAGCTGATCAGTGAGGGGTCCAAATGTAAAACCCCTAACTATCAGATAGTAGTGGCCTGTCCTGTGCATAGGTCATCGGTATTGCAATAAAAAGCTCCCCTTTAAGTTGCATTTTTTTGTGGATAATCCAAATTTTTCACCTTTGTATTTACTTATGTGTGTTTCTGAATTTCTTTTTCTTAACCTTTTTGTTTGTTTTTAAACCCAGTAAAACCAAAGTTTCTTGGCACACGAGTGTTCAAAAATTACGACTTGGAGAAACTTTCTCAGTACATTGACTGGAAACCGTTCTTCGATGTGTGGCAACTCCGAGGAAAATACCCGAACAGAGGATTCCCAAAAATCTTTAATGATAAAACAGTTGGTAAGAAAATTGGTTGAGTGTCCCATTCTCTGTCTCTGTTAATCAGGCCTTGTCTATACGATGCTTACCTCCTTACGTCATACACTTCTGTCACATTGAACATGCCGTATAGGCTACCAGCATCATATTAGGAGCGAGCGTGATATATAGCGTTGTAGGAAAAAGTTTAGTACAACTTTCATCCGTTCTATCAGAGTCCGGTGGGTGATGTCACTCAGCCTCCCTTGTACAATCTTACATACACATAGCTGTCAGTCACTGGTTAGGGCCGCCCACTGGACTCTTAAGCATCGAAAGAACAGGAATTTTAATCAATAAGTTATAAATTGTACTTAAAGGGGTATTCCCATGACGCTTGTTCACTAACCCGCAGGCTGTTGTGCTCTCTTCACTTCCTGCTTTTCTCGGCACATAGGTGGGCGGGGTTTAACTTGCACGGGATTGGTTGTAAATGAATTACCACAGTGTGAAGCTGATGTAGCAGAGCTGGATTTGAGTCAGTTTGCATTACATACAGAGGTAACAGACTGCCTATCTCAGCCCTTATCAGCCAAATTCAATTAAACCGACTGATAAGAGCTCATAAATCCCGGAGCTCTCACCTCCCCTATCTGAGAACCTCCCTACTTATCAGACACAAACAGCTCAGAGCTGCTCCCAGCCCCTCCCTTCCTGAGAGCAGGCAGCTACATCACTTGACAAATGAGCAGATAATCCCAAGGGCCAGTGTCAACAATGAAGTGAATAAATTAAGATAGCGGCCAAACAAAGCAGTTTTGATAAAGCAATGCATTTAGGACAAGTCTTAAATCCACAGAAACTAGCAGTATAGATAGGATCCTTGTGATGGGACAACCCCTTTAATCCTTTCCTTCAACTCTGTAACGTGCTGATGGCAGATACGACTCATGTTCTGTGTGGCAAGTTATCTATAAGGTTCAGAATTCTGCAACTTCATCATCTATTTGTATATGGACCCGTGCACCATTACAGTACTCTGTCTGTAGCTTTAGTTCACAACCATAAAATTGTGGTTTCCTGCAGCCACCACTAGGAGGAGCTCACTGCATACAGACTAATACAATGGCTATTACTTTATATGATTTCTATGGCTGTGTAAAGGGAAGCAGTGGTCAGGAAGGAATGGAAACTCCCATTAAGGGTCTATTCACATGGCAGAGTTTAGCACTGAATTTGAGGCCTTAAAATCAGCCCTAAAACCAGTCTCCATTGATCTCAATGGGAGGCAGATGCTGGTGATATTGTCTGATATTGACTTAATTTGGTATAAATTTTAATGATTAAAAACCCCTTTCCCTCTTGAGCCTTATTGCCGGTTTAGGAATGAAGTGTTTTTAGTCTTAAACCACAACTCCTATTGGTTGGGTTTGTAATGTTCCTCCAACTCTCCTCTTGGAAATCTTTGAGTAAGCCCATCTGACGGGACAGTGATTTTATCATGGTCTCGGCCTATGTGTGGGCTGAGACTATCTCCATTATTGTGAGTCTTCTATATAGTTGTAGGATTGGTAATCTGTAAGTATGTGACATTGCTCACATCACTATGACCTCATCCATAACTGGAGACCTTGTCATACTTACAGTAATAAAACCGTCACCACTGCATTGCCAATAATATATGATGCGATCTCATTTCTTATTTTCAGGGGAAGAAGCAAAAAAAGTTTACGATGATGCACAAAAACTACTGCAAGTCTTAATAAGACAAAGAAAATTTGAGGCCCGAGGTGTTGTCGGCTTGTGGCCAGCTCAGAGTGTGCAGGATGACATTCTGTTATATTCGGCGGAGCACGACCTGCATTCTTCACAGCCTATTGCTACGTTTTATGGCCTGAGGCAACAGGTAATTTATGTTTCTGTTGCGATGAGTCTGGGGAAAGTAAGAGGAAATGTCCTGACTAGAGATGAGCGAATGCTATTCGAAAAGGCCGTTTCAAATAGCACGCACGTATAGGAATGAATGGAAGCGGCCGGCACGCAGACTTTGCTGGCGGCTGGCCGCTTAACCCCCTGCTTGTTGGCTGCGTCTGTTCATTCCTATGGGTGCATGCTATTCCAAATGGGAGTTTCGAATAGTGTTCGCTCATCTCTAGTCTTTGTCCATATCTGCCATGTGTGGCAAATGTGAAGGTGGCTCAGGTCAGCGGAGAATACTTTGCTGGAACCTTTGATAATGTCAGTGTTACAAAGTTGTGTCGTGGTTGGCACACTTACTGTACAAACAGCTTCTCGTACCGTGTTAGCCAGTGGATATGAAATATAAAAAAAAGACTCGAGTCTTCAGTACTTGATACCTTTTTTTAATGGCTAACTATTAATGATGACAGATTGCAAGATTTGGAGGCTCTAGGTCTCTATGTCTCTATGCCTGAGGAAGAGGCCTAGAGCCTTGGAAGCTTGCAATCTGTTATCATTTTTTGTTAGCCATTAAAAAAGGTATCAAGTACTGAAGACTTTCAAGTTTTTTTATATTGTATAAACAGCTGCATATAGGTAGGATTTTCCATCGACTCTTTATAGGACTGGCTCACTTGTTTTACAAAATTCACCCTTCTATCGTGTTAAAACCAGGAGTATGTTAGTTTATGTAGCTATTTAGGAGTCTTTGTAACATAGGGACTATCGGAGTCCTCTGGGATGTGTCACTCATATATGGCAGCTCTTTATTGTGGCTTCTAGTGTCAGGGATCTGAGCAGAGCACTCTCTACTTACATGACATCCATGTGCCCTAATAGGGAGTTTTCCTTATCAGCCAACCACTTTTACATATGTTGCCTTGAAGTGTTTCTCCTTTAGGACGGGTTCACACCTGCGCCCCGTCTCCGCTTTAGCCAATCCGGCCGGTTTCTATTTTCTTTTTTTTTTTTTTTTTATTTAATGTAGATTGTGAGCCCCACATAGACCTCACAATGTACATTTTTTCCTATCAGTATGTCTTTTTTGGAATATGGGATGAAAATCCATGCAAACACGGGGAGAACATACAAACTCCTTGCAGATGGTTTTATGCCCTTGGTGGGATTTGAACACCTGGACTCCAGCGCTGCAAGGCTGCAGTGCTAACCACTGAGCCACCGTGTGGCCCCCGGTTTCTATTTTCTGCCCCGAGAGACTGGACAGGAGAAGGAAACCCAGCGGTCAGTTTTCAAACCCATTCACTTGAATGGGTTTGCAATGTGACCACCGTGTGCGTCTTTTGCCTGTCCACGGCGAAACCAGTTTTTTTTAACCGGACACAATGTCCGACTTTGTGTCCGGCTTAAAAAAACGGTTTCGCTGCGGAGAGGCAGAAGACGCTCGCAGGCGGTCACTTTGAAAACCCATAACAAGTGAATGGGTTTGACAACTGACCAACTGATCCCCTGTTGAGTTTCTCGGGGCAGAAAATGGAAACCCGCAGGATTGGCTAAAGCGGAGAGCGGGCGCAGGTGTGAACCCGCCCTTTCTTATATACACATCTTGTACTGTGACATGTAAAAATATCAAGATCGAACTTCTTGTTTTCTGTACTTCAGGCTGAGAAAGATTCTGCATCTACAGATCCCTACTACTGCCTGTCTGACTTTGTAGCCCCACTGGAATCTGGGGTGCGTGACTACCTGGGGATTTTTGCGGTTGCCATCTTTGGAGTGGAGGACCTTAGCAAAGCTTATGAGAATAAAGGAGATGATTATAACAGTATTATGGTGAAAGCCCTCGGAGACAGACTGGCTGAGGTATGAAAATCAATGGCCGCTATCTTGCACCCCAGTGTCCAACTACGTGGGTTGATATTGTTCGGCTTTGGCTGGCAAGAAAATTTGTGTGGCCCCAACTGCTGTCTTGTCTGTCAGTCTCAGATTCTTGGTTCATTTTTCAGTATACATGTCCCAAAATGCAATTTCTCATTTTATTCAACAAGGCATTTGCTGAAGAAATCCATGAAAGAGTGAGGAAGGACCTTTGGGGTTACTGCAGTGAGGAAGCCCTGAATGTCGCTGACCTGCGCAAGATTCGCTATGAAGGCATTCGCCCGGCTCCAGGATATCCCAGTCAGCCTGACCACACCGAAAAAGTTACCATGTGGAAGCTGGCAGACATAGAGGAAGCGACAGGTACTGAGGATGAGATGTTTCAATCCATAGCCAGTCTATTTGAGGGCGTCTTAAAGGGGCTCAATCAGCAGATTTACGGGTTACGAGATACAGATATGTCTTTAAAAAGTTTTTGTTAATTACCTTGGTAATCGATATGTAAATGAGCTTGATTGTGCACGGTAGGCGTGTCGTGCACCCCTTAGCGTCATAGCTTCTACACGCCCACCGCTGCCTCCAAGCCCCCCTCCCCCTGCTTATTCACGGCCGTTTCTATTGAAAGTGTGCGCAGTAGCACGCCAGAGGGAGCGCTACTGCGCACATGCGTGCTTTCAATAGAAACTGCCGTGAATAAGCAGGGGGAGAGGGGCTTGGAGGCAGCGGTGGGCGTCCAGAAGCTATGACGCTAAGGGGTGTGTGACACGTGCCACCGTGCACAATCAAGCTCATTTACATATCGATTACCAAACTAATTAACAAAAACAGGGGGGTCTTTTTACACACTAATAGCAGCACCTGAATAGCCTTTTTAAAGGCTATTCAGGCATATCTGTAGCTCGTAACCCGTAAATCTGCTGATGGAGCCCCTTTAAAGTAGTGATAGACCCTGATTCTAGTGTTCCGTGTCTTCAACTTTCCACTGCTGAATTCACGGGGCAGAATTTAAAGAGGACCTTTCATCAGATCGGGCACATGCAGTTCTATATACTGTGGGAAAGCTGACAGTGCGCTGAATTCAGCACACTATCGGCTTTCCCGATCTGTGCCCGGTGTAAAGCACTATTGGTCCCGGGACCGTAGCGCTTTAGTGTCAGAAGGGCGTTTCTGACAGTTAGCCAGGGACGCCCTAGTGCCCAGCAGCGCCTATCGTGCTGTACAGTGTGAGCGGGGAGGAACACCCCCTCCCTCTGCTCACAGTGCTCATCCATAGACGAGTATTATCAGGAGGGGAGGGGGCGTTCCTCCGCGCTCCACAGTACAGCGCGATAGGCGCTGTTGGGCAGAAGGGCGTCCCTGGCTAACTGTCAGAAACGCCCTTCTGACACTAAAGCGCTACGGTATCGGTGTCAGCTTTCCAGCAGTATATAAAACTGCATGTGCCCGATCTGATGAAAGGTCCTCTTTAAAGTGAAAACTGAGGCGGAAGGCCTGCCCTCCGTATTCTGCTTTAGGAACCTAGTCTTACAGTTTTTTCATGTATTCATTTCCCTGAAATCAAGCTTTATTAGGTGTAGGTAAGCACGTGGTCCTTGTGTCTTTGAGCAGTGGCCTCCACTTCCTTGCTGCCGTCTGACAGCCTTCTCCCTTGGCTGATGTGGCGAGAAAGCTGTCATACAATGCATGTTGTGTACATATGTAGCACGGTAGATCTGATGGCCACAGAAAGTAAAATTGTAGACTAAAATGGTCTGATTATTCCAAATGAACACAAACCAATTCAGTGTTACAGATCTACCAAAGAAGTGATTCTGCCCTAAACCGAAGCCCAGCATTGATGTTCTAGATTACCTTAACTTCAATAGCTTACAGCTTTCTCCATATCGTAGCGCAGACACAGACCTCTATATCTTACATAGTATGGACAATGTATTATTGTATTGGTTTGATTGTAAAACTTCATGTATCTCCTCATAGAATAAAACCATTTGTCGCTTGTCACTGTAGGAATAAAGTTGACGGAATCTCTTGCGATGTCGCCGGCTGCTGCTGTGTCCGGGTTGATCTTTTCTAGTCCAATGTCGAAATATTTTGCTGTTGGAAAAATTTCCAAAGATCAGGTATGTTTTTCTGGAGACGCGTGTATGATGGGACTTGTAGTCATAGCATTCCTAGATAGAATCTCATTCAAAAGCCAGAGGTTGGGCACGGGGCAAATCCAGTCTAGTCCGTCCATACAAGAGGTATGTGAATGGGTTTGGGGTTGTAATGGTCAAATATTATAGGAACAGGCCTTCTGTGCTTGTGCAATAAACCTCACAAAACATGGGTCAGTCTTATGTATTATGTACTTGGTGCTTTGGTGGATACGTTCACATAGAGGACTGCGGTCTCTTCACTGTGGACATTATTGGTGGTCTCGTGGAGTCTATAGACATTGTCAGAAGTTACATTTTCTCTTTTATAGTACACTAGCTATAACCCGCCACTTCGTCCGCTGTCCCCTCACTCTTGCGGCCGGCGCTGGGCCCTCCCACAGCATCGTGGGCTGGGACCCCACGGCCCCGCTGCTGTACCTCCGGCCCTCCCCTTTCCCCCGCGCCCCCGGCCCTCCCCTTATCCCCCACACATGCCCCCGGCCCCCTTCCCCCCTTTAGAGATCACAGTCACCTCCTACATCTACCCCTTCCCCCCACCACCACCTACCCGTTACCCCCCCCCTTTCCACATGTGAAATCTGGCCCCCCTCCCCCCTGCTTACCTTCTGCCCTCTGGTGCCAACCCCCCCCCGACCCCCCCCCCCCCCCCCCCCCCCCGGCCCCTACCCATCACCTGTTGTACCCCGTCCCTCCCTTAAGCAACCCGGCGATCCCTGTTCCCCGCAGCATTCACCATGTAGATGCTGGGGAGCTGTGTATCTCGTGGTTGCAGCTTCAGTGAGCATGTGCGGTCCTTCCCGTGCTGTGTGTTCCCATCCGCACAGTTCGCGGGTACGTGCAGCTGGGCTTGTTTGGGCCGGTTGCGCTGCTGCATGCAACGCCGGCCTGAGGAAATGTGTGGCCGGCCAGCATGTCAGCGGCGTTCGGACCCATGGGTTGCTGTGCTGGCTCTCTATCCTTCCCCCACACCGCCATGCACCAATAGGAGTGTCGTGTAACTACCTGCGCTCACGTCATGCTCGGGCCGACAGCGGAGCAGGAGACAACTTTTGAGGGTCGCGGTGGCGTTTTGGGGTGAGTGAGACACTTTTAAAATAGCCCATTTTTCCTTCCTGGCCAATATGTAGGTGTGTGTCAAATCCAAACACACAAACTTTCACATTCCTAATATTAATAGGATGGTAGGGATGGGGTTAAATAGGATGTCAACCCATATACGACACGTTATTTCAGGTCACCATTAGATTCTTCATCAGATACAATATACATTTTACATTTTTGTTTTAGGTTGAAGATTATTCCCGCAGAAAACAGTTGTCAGTGCAAGACGTTGAGAAATGGCTCTGCCCCATCCTCGGCTATGACCCTGATGAATAGACGAACTTCTGACACCAAGTAAAACTCTTCCCGGACTTTACCAAATGCTGCTCATACAATCTATTCCCGCACCTGACAGTGGGATTATTTTTTTTCGGATGGTTATTTTTTTATGGAAACTCATTTTTAATGACTGTCACCTTTTTATTGATGTTTTAAAGCCAAATAATATGGAATCCCATTGGGACCCGTCGCTGACTACATCGCAATGCTACATGTATTATAATGTGTATGCTTAAATTAGGCAGACTGTACAGTCATTGCGCCACTCGGATGTCAGAACTGAAACTGCAGGTATTGAAGCTCAAATGTAAGAGGTGTACATTATGGGGGTCCAGTCGTCAAATACTGCAGCCACCATGATGGGTATAGTCATTGCAAGGACACACATTTATTTATGGACGGGCAGATATTCACTTTAATGGGTTTCCCAGGTTCACTCTGCTCATGGCCTACACTTACCTATGACAGATCAATGGGGGTCTGACACCCAGCACCCCCGCCGTTCAGCTATTTGAAGGGCCGCAAGACTGCTGTGTTCTCTTCATTGGTTACATTGGTTCGTGCCCTTAGTAGTCTGTATTGGAGGTCACTCTACAACCAGTGAAGGGGAAGTCGTACTTATCAGCAGGGGTGCCAAGATCCAGACCCCCACTGATCAGACATTGATTTAGGAGTGGTAAGGTAGCTGTGAATAGAGGTGCATATTTATTTCAATGGGGACACCACTCTGACAGCAGCTTGTCTTCCATGTTGATGCCCATCATGCCTTTCCTTTACAGCCTTATGCAGATGGCCTGTTCAGCATGCTATAGCCTTAAAGAGCTTGTCTCAAATCACCGGGGGTCTGACTGCCGGGTTCCTCAGCGATCAGAACAACTCAGGAACACCAATCCTCCATGTTTTTCTTTGTGAATGAAGCACTTGTGTGACTGGCGAGATTGCAGTCCCGGACAGACTTAATGGGGCAGCCCCTTTAAAGGGGTTTTCTTGGCCATTTTAATTGGTGGCCTATCCTTAGGTCATCTTGCTGAAGCAGCATCGGCACTCCCTGAATGTCGCTTTCGCTTCACAGGCCATATGATGCCATGTTCATTGGTCACATGAGCATATTGCAGCTCAGTCTCATTCTAGTGCATGGGATGAGTTGCAATACAGGGCTGTGCTTGGTAAGTACTGAATAAGCTGCTGAATGGCCATGGGCTCGGGTGTCAGATATCTGACCAATTTTTTAATTGATGAATCTATTAGTAAGTCCTAGAAAACCCCTTTAGGCTAATGCTTGCTTCACATCAGCGTTTGGATTCTGTCCGGGGGACTCTGCATGGGGACCCCCCCTCCCGAACGGAATACATTCCCAAGTGCAAGAGCTGTGCAGTAAAAGCACACAGACCCCATAGACAATAATGGGGTCCCTGTGCTTGCTGTCTGCACGAATCATGCGGACATGAAAGTAGATGGTGAACTACTTTCCCTCTCCTGTCCGCGTGATCCCTGCAGAGATCTGGCAGCAAGCACACGGACTCCATTATAGTCTATGGGGTCTGTGTGCTTTTATGGCACCAGTGCTTGCACTTGCGTTTGGTATTCCGTTCGGGGGAGGGTGTCTTCATGCGGACTCCGCCGGACGGAATCCAAATACTGATGTGAATGAGGGGTAAGGCAAACAGCTAAAGAATGCTTCAGAAAAAATGCACCATGTTTTTATGCAGTGCTTTTAATGACGTTTTTGCTACGTTTTTCTTCCCTCGTTAAATCTATTGGGAAGACTCACGCATTTCCGCAGGTAAAATACAATCTAAAATCTCCCACCAATTCATTTAAGTGGAAGTCCTCCTGAAAAGTCGCTCCATACCCTGAGAGAGAAGTAAAATGGAGGGTCTTTTTCTGTTTTGTATCCAGTACTGGATTTGGTACATAACAAGCATTAAAGTAGCAGTGTGTGAACAAGACCCAACACTGTTCATACCGGTTTCCCACTTGAAGTGCACTTTAAATAGAAGAACCTCATAAAGAATCAGCCAAGTTCAGTCACGTTGTGACGTTTTGCTGCAATTCCTTGTTTTTCACAAGACATCAGTTTCAAGTTCATAATTTTTCTTTCTTCAAATTTTTAATTTTGGATAAACAGTATTAAAAAGTGATTTCATTGAAATTTTCTTACTATGCAGATGGTGCAGTGTGCTACAGATTCTGACACTACATGCTATAGAAAGCCACTGACCATACTGTATGGAGTCACGTCCGCTAGAGACGCCGCACGAACGTTTTCTATGGAATCTTTATATTTTATAAAAGACCTTGAGAATTAAAGAGTTAATGACTACGAAGGTTTCCGTCTGGACTGTTTCTACTTGTAGGTCGTTCTACCCGGTGCGGATTGCAAAATCAAGTAGGGTTGGGATTCGCCAGTCATATTGTATTGGGCAGATCGATCCGCCAAGTCTGACATTTACTTTTCTTGGGTTTGCCTGAATGATAAATCCATTTGGTTCTAACATTTCAGCGAGTAGGCTAAAAATACTGATACGTAAACACGTAGAAATGTCAGATAACTGTACAACTCTGCATGCAGGTAAGTCTCCGATGATCTGATATGATAATGGATAGGGCAAGAAGAGGGCATAAAAAGGCTCTCAGAGGCTACTTTTGGGTAGTTTACTACTTAGTGCAAGATCCTTGATATGCCTCTATGATTCACTCAAAGACATTTTGTCAATTTGACAGACTTTGAAAGGGGGAAAGTCATTGGACGAACAGATACAAGATGGCTATTTTGATGAATTGTAAGCCTTCTGGGCCATTGTGATCTAGCTGTTAGGGTAAGTTCACACGGAGCCGTAATCGCCTCAAAGCCCTGACCAAAAAGACGGCTCCCATTGAAATGAATGGGAGACACTCAGGAGCGAGGTGTTCATTCTTCTGGCCGAGACGCCTCGCAATTCGGCCTGAAGAAACTCCACCCTCCAGACTAGGCCCATTCATTGGGCCTAATCCGGAGTGGAGTGCGCGGCTGGATGCCAGTACAGTGCACCGGCTTTCAGTCGCAGCGACCCATGCCTGTGCCTCAGGTTCCGATCCAAAAAACTCTGTGTGAACTTACCCTTAGAGGTGACACATACACAGTGAACAGGCTCCGGATGGGGTAGATTAAACACCAACAGAGGATTGTTTGACCTGCTGACAGGAATGAGTAGCTCACACTGTTCACCATCCAGCCACAGACGGCATCTTCATTTCACCCCTAAGACCATTTCCATCTGCTCAGAAGGAAATTTGGTGTCTTGGTACCCATTACATGTCTTACCATTGACTGCCAGCCACCATCGCCTCCATTTGCAGTGATGATGTGAACCAAATACACCTGGACTGTTACGGACTGGAACAGCATAGACTTCAACAATGAATCCATATTCTGTTTGGGATCCAATGATATTTGGGTTCAAGTATGGAGGCCTTATGGTGAGTGCTTCATTCCTTTGCTGTGGAGCGATGCACTGCCCCAATAGCCGGTGAGATAATCTGGGGGGCCATCACCTACGACAGTCAGTCACCCCTAGTAGTGATAAGAGGAACACTAATAGCTCAGTGTTATGTGCAGGGCATCCTGTGGCCACATGAGGGTTTCCAATTGCCATGCTCACTTATACACAGAGCAAGGTTTCCCAAGAATGTCATATTGCAACACTTCTTTGGCCTGACCTGTTACCAGATTTATCGTGAATCCAACATTTATGGGACCAACTTGGATTCCAGTTATGGCAGCCGACTATTGTGCAGAATCTACAGGCCCAGCTGAAATATCTATGGGCGAATATACTGCTGTATACCATTAGAACCTGTATGTGTCCATGCCCAATTGTATCGCATCTTGTATCCGGACTAGAGGTGGCTCATCAGGGTACTAGAGCCTATTTTCTACTGTACAGTTTTCCCCAACAACTTCTCCTCGGCATATTATATCTTTGGTCAGTGCGAGTATTTAATCCCATGATACAACCCTGTGTTGGTTCTGGTGGACACTACAGCTGTACATACAGTGTCTTGCAAAAGTATTCATACCCCTATTCACATTTTGTTACCTTACAACCAGAGATTTAAATGTATTTTATTGAGATTTTCAGTGATTGATCAACACAAAGTAAGAGATAATTGTGGAGTGGAAGGACAATGATACCTGGTTTAAAATAGTCTTCAGTCCCCCCATATCAATACTTTATAGAGCCACCTTTTGCTGCTGTTCCAGCTGCAAGCCTTTTGGGTTATGTCTCTACCAGCTTTGCACATCCACTGTCATTCCACTATTTCCCACTAGATGTCAGTATTGCTCACTTAATGTGTCCATAGACTTCTCCCTGTATACATGGGATGTGTATGGACAGTTCAGCTCTCCAGACGTCTCAGTATCTGTAAATACTTGTATTTCTCATGACATAACACTATTGAATTATCTCTTCTCATAACTATATTGTTCTTTTCCTATGTTGTTCCCACTAGAAATTTCGGAATAAATTGATAGCTGGATTTCCAGTCAGGGGAGGAAGTGTCTGTACACGGCCTGTCCAGTAAGAACTACCAGAGGCGCTATGTTATACGTTTATAGGAGGAACCTTTCATAAGGTATACCAGTATGTATTAAAACATATACAGACACATCAGGACAGGTGACAAGTCCTCTGTAAGGCCTCGTGTGGTGAGCCACAGCCAAAATGCATTGTGGGTTTTCCTGCAGCGCTTTTCACATCTGCATCGGTAATCCGTTCGGGGGAGTCCGCATGGGGACCCCTCTGAATGGACTACCGAACACATTGGCAAGCGGTGTGCAGTGAAAGCATATGGACCCCATAGACTATAATGGGGTCTGTGTGCTTTCCACACGGTCTCCGCACGAGTCATGCAGACAGGGTAGATCGTGAACTACTTTTCTGACCGCGTGTTCCATGCGGAGACCGTGCGAAAAGCACACGGACCCCATTATAGTCTATGGGTCGTGTGCTTTCACTGCAACCGCTTGCCAATGCGTTTGGTATTCCGTTCAGGGGTGTCCCCTTGGGGACTTTCCTCTTCAATTATATGTATAGAGAAACCGCTGGTATTTTGGTAGGTATAATTGACATGCTGTGAGTTACAAAAACACAATGGTATTGCAGTATGTCCGCTGTGGATATTTTTCTGCAATGTGTGGATGGGGAAAGCCAGAATTCTACCTTAAAAATCCAACTACAAAATGCTCCATGTGACCTTACCCTAACCATTATTTATTCATTTACATTTATTCATCTATTTTTGTCTATCCCGGAAACGCAATTGTTACAGGTTCCCGATGTTTCTCTTGTAAAGACTAGGTGAATGTACCCAGATAATTTTCCATTGGTCTTTGTATCACTATTCCGGGCCTCTATTGATATTTGTAGTCTTTTCCTAATGTTAAGGGGGCAGAGATTTAGGCCGGGGTCCCACGTGGTGGGAATGTTGCAGGAAAAATCACAGCGTTTAACAGTACAGGCAAAATGGATGGAATTCTAGTGAATCCAATGCTCACCTCGTGGTAAAAAACGCACTGCAGACATGTCGTGATTTCCAAAACCGCCGCAATTTTGGAAATAGCAGCATGACAATTATACCTACGGAAACGCCGGCAAACTTTCTGTCTAAAGTACCACGGGAAGAACCTCTATGCCGCAGTTTTTCCACAGCGTGCTTTTACTGCAGGACGCTACGTGGGGCCTTAGCCTTACTAAGCAAAATCCATCAGAATTCTGGTGTGATTTGCACCCAGTGGTGTAACTACCGGGGTAGCAGCTGCCATAGGGCCTGGGACATTAGGGGCCCGGCGACAGCCGCTACTGCTGCGGGTTTCTTTTTTTCTTAATAGGCTGTTACCGGCTGGAGTTACTCCAGCCGTTAAAGGACCC
The DNA here is from genome assembly GCF_031893055.1 of Leptodactylus fuscus. Classification (NCBI taxonomy): domain Eukaryota; kingdom Metazoa; phylum Chordata; class Amphibia; order Anura; family Leptodactylidae; genus Leptodactylus; species Leptodactylus fuscus. Next base: position 35,010,023 of record NC_134267.1, on the reverse strand, counting down.
TATTTACTTACGGATCCTGGAAGGCGCCGGGATCGGTAAGTGACGCCACTGGCACCGCAAACAGTATTATTATACTCGGGGGTCTTTTCAGAGGCCTGAGAGAGGTAAAGGAACATAAAAAATGCAGTTACTTACCTCTCCGCGCTTCATACAGGCATCAGGCCTAGTTGTGTGACATCCGTGGGTCATGTGACATCTGGACGTCATTGAAGATGGCCGACACCACCGAGGACTGCAGCAGAGCCGGGGATAGGTAAGTGACATAGTTTTTTATGTTTGTATCCCCCTCAGTCTCCGATTATTATACTCTGAAAAGACCCCAGAGTATAAGAATTGTTCATGGGTGTTCATTATGGTGCATAATACTGTGTGCAGGGGCCACTATGGGGTGTAATAGTATGTGAGGGGCCACTATGGGGCATAATACTGTGTGCAGGGGCCACTATGGGGCATAATACTGTGTACAGGGGCCACTATGGGGCATAATACTGTGTGCAGGAGTCACTATGGGGATAATACTGTGTGCAGGGGCCACTATGGGGTGTAATAGTATGTGAGGGGCCACTATGGGGCATAATACTGTGTGCAGGAGTCACTATGGGGATAATACGGTGTGCAGGGGCCACTATGGGTCATAATACTGTGTGCAGGGGCCACTATGGGACATAATACTGTGTGCAGGGGCCACTATGGGGGATAATACTGTGTGCAGGGGCCACTATGGGGCATAATACTGTGTGCAGGGGCCACTATGGGACATAATACTGTGTGCAGGAGTCACTTTGGGGCATAATAGAGCGTGCAGGAATGTGTGTGGGGGGGGGGGGTTAGTTGGTTGAGTTCTTCGGTGTCGGTCGGCGGGGGCCCCCATGTCAAAAGTTCGCCATGGGGCCTCGCCATTCCTACGCCACTGCTTGCACCAAAAACGTTTAACATGCCCTGCGCCACATTTTAAGTGTTTAAGGCCCTACATTGCAGAAATGCGTCTGGTATTGTTGCAGATTTTGCTGCAGTTTCCAGAGCCAAAGCCAGGAGTGGATTGAGCAGAAGGGAGAAGTATAAGAACATCCTATATATATATTTCTTATTCCTTTTGTAACCATTCTTGGCTTTGACTCAAAAAACCGTATTAAAATCTGCAACAAAACCCGCTGCGTTTCTGCAACGTGGGGCCTTAGACCCTTTTTGGATACTTTTACAAATTGCATGAAAGTCGGCCATGGCTGAGCCTCACAAAGTGACATCAGTAAGCTTTATACTTCCTTTTCTGAGCTTTTTGTACTGGAAAGCCACAAGGTGACCTAAAACTAATACTACTAACCCCATAGAATATTCAGTGCAAGCAGAAGCCAAACAGCTTCTTATCTAACAGGCTCTGGATACCGTCCATCTGAAATTTATACGCAGTGAAGCCGCCCAGTAAGTCGCACTCGCTCTTGTAAACTGAAGCCAAGATTCTGTTTCCTTAATAAACAAACATGTTGGAGTAGCGTGCTTGCGTGAGAAGGGCCGACTACCAAGGCTTGCCAGGCAAACTGATTGCCATCACTCACACGCACCATGTGGTTGGGAAGGGGTTAAATAATGCCAGAAGCGGTGTGGGAAAAAAAAACCCTTTGTATCATGTGCTATTAAATAAGAAGCGAGATAATCTACAAACATCACGGTACGGAGAACCGTGCCAAGAACAACAGCCATTGTACGTGTATCGTAGTAATATGTTACCTTTTATTGTTATTGTGGTCATTATTGTATTGATAGAAGGAAATGCCCTGTAAAAGCAATTTATAATGCACCGACTACATCTGGGGCTATGTATTATAAATGAGGAAAGTCGTACAACTGTGTATCGTTTTATAGCACATCTGACAAGTATTTAAAGGGATTGTTTTCCAGGTTACCTTTTAGGTTTAAAGAAAATCTTTCACGCCCTCAGGCACCTGCGGTTTTATATACCGCTAGGAAGCCGACAGTCAGCTTTCCCATTATGTGCCCTGGGGGGAAGAGATGTCAGTGCTGCTACCGATCTCTGCCCGTTGTCACAAGGGCATTCCTGGGCTGGCTAAGTAGCGCCCCCTCTGACAGTACAGCGATATGGAGGATTATTGTCAGGGGGACGTTCCTCACAGCCCAGCTAGGAACGCCCTTTTGACAGTGGGGAGACATCAGTAAAAGCACCGATACCTCCAGCCCCGGGACACATAATGGGAAAGTCAACAGTGCACTGAATTCGGCTTTCTAGTGGTCTATAAAACCGTGTTTGCCCGAAGACATGAAAGGTTCTCTTTTAAATGGGTTTTCAATATCTCAAGGATCTTGGATACTGATGACCTATATTGTGGCTAAGACAGCCGCGTCTGACACTCCGACTCCACACCAATGAACTGATTCCACTGCTGGAAGCTATATATGATTGTATACCGCCGCAAGCAGAGCCGTAGTTCCCTATCACTTCCACTATATTTTATGGCTCCATAGTGTTGGAGACAGGGAACTACAGATCTGCTGCTTCCAATCACTTGACGAAGAGCAGAGACGCTTCCAGCCGTATACTCAGTGTACAGTTTCTGGCAACCAAATCAGCTTATTGGTGCAGAATCCGGTTGTTGGATCCCCACAGATCAGATACTGTTCAGGCCAGTTTTGGGGGGAAATGGTGTTGAAAAATGTTAGGCTCAGACTAAAGAAGAAAAAAAAAAAGATTATTATATATTATACAATTATTATTTTATTAGATGTATAATTTGTTGCACATCTGATAGGAATTCAATCAGTGTCCTTATCAATGTGTAATGGCGCAGGAGAATGGAGCCGGAGTCTGACACCAAGGCTTTCACTACATTCGGGGATTCTGTTCCCCTTGCTGCCCTTTTCGGGCGTAAACTGAATGGACCCCACACGGAACCTATTATAGTCTATGGGGTTCGCGGGTTTCCTAAGGTAACCAATTTTTTATGCGGATTAAATTTCCTTTCCCCAACCCTGAATGGAAACCCGAATGGGGATGTGAACCTAGCCCGAGTCTGGCTTTAGAAAAATGCAGAATTCGGAGTTGTTGGTTTGGTCTACTGAATCCAAAGCCCTAAGAAAAATGTTCCTGAGAAATTCTCCTTATTCATACTAGAAACCTATTACTAAATAGACAGCTAGATGTTACCAGGGCAGGTGGGTCTTTGCCAGTTCCCTCCTGTATATTCTGTATCACCAAATTGATAATTAGTTACAGTAGGTGAGGACAGAAGATGTGACAGTATAGAGACCTCAGGGTTACTGTAGATTGTAGGCTTTTCACGTTGCATCTGAAGGTTTCGAGTGTAGAAACTGCCTAATGTTCTGGGATAGTGAGATCCCGAGTCTGCAGAACGTACAGGAGAAATCTTGCAGAGAGCAATTATACAAGACTGTAGAATGAGGTCATATGCGAATTATATATACAGTATACTAAAACTGATCAGATAGCTGAGAGGTCCTATTTAAAAAAAAAAAGAAGTCCCCAAATTTACAGTTTTGGAGCCCCATACTTTTGACTGCCCCTTCTTCTTTTGGTAGAGATCACTTCTACAGTCTTTTCAGTATCGTCACACGTAAGCAGATAGCACAGGATCTGCCATTGATAATAGGTGAGCGGACCATCTGCCTACAGTGCTCTCCTGGAAAAGTCAACTTCAGCTTTGACAAGGCGACATCTGCCGGTGGTGGTCCAATTCACTGGGGTGGGTCAATGGTTAGGGCTTATTGTAGCATCATGGATTTCAGTTTATACTGAAACAGGAAAGTACAATTGCCACCAAGTTGGAAACTTTCAAGTTCTGTTGTATGCAAATGTGTAAAAACGCTACAACGTTATCAATATTTGGTGTGACGTTTGCCCATTAGAAGATGAGTCCTGGAAGTGATAATACGGTCCTGATTTCATCATCATCCAGTCTGTCTGGGATTACAAGAAGAGATAGAAGGATTGCAACAAGCCTACATCTACAGAAGATGTTTGGAACAACTTCCTTGCCAAGTTTCTTTAAAAACTGTCTGCAAGTGTATCTAGAAGAAGTGACGGAAGGCAAAGGGCAAAGGTCACACCAAATATTGATGCGATTTAGATTTCTCTTTTGTTCATTCGCTCTGCATTTAATATAAACACTTCTATTTTTTGATCCATTCTTACTTTGCCTACAACTTTTGCTTCTATATAATGTTGAATTTTATATTTACATTAGAGAAACCATGTCAAGCAACCCAGACTGTTAATATTCACCTTCCAAATTTTCCTTCGGGCTGCAGACTTGGCAGGAAGCCTTCTCTAGGTAGCCACTATAATCCAGATACATCTAGAGTCTAGATGGTGATTCTAGATTCTAGTCTGACTTACTCTGGAGATCAGCGATGTGCCTTAGATAACTTCAGTTTAGTCTTGCACATCCAGGTTACATTGAGAGTTTTCATTTGTATTTTTTCACATACGCTTTACAATGCAAAGCATGTCAAAGTGACATAACAGGACAAATTTTAGTTTACATATATACTATGAAGGTTATGTTTTTAGTTAAATAAAATATATGTTAGAAAAAAATCCTACAGTATATATGTGTATAGCCCTTGAGGAGTGTGATGTCCATCCCTTTGATGGCGTCGTGGCCTCATGTTAACCCCCCACCATCATTTCCAATGAGGAGTTGATATTAGCAATTGCTTTGTGAGAAGATGATGGTAGTGGGAGACTATAGAAAGAAGTCAAGTCTTTCACGTCCCCATGCAGTCGGACTTCATTGTCACATGGTTACTTGTTACAACTCCAAAACTTGATCTCAGGATCTCTTACAGACTGGTGATTTAATAAACTTGTAGAAAACTGTACGGTGTATTCCCATGACGGTGCCATATCGAGCTTCACCAATCTGCTTAAAGGGGAATGTCCTATTATCAGTCATGTCTGCTCCTGTTCTAGTTCTGTTCTGCACTGTTGCTATAACCCCCATTGAGGTAAATAGGAGGTATTGAAACAGTGTAGCACAGCAAATGTCACTGTATCCATAGCTTTGAGAGTTGCATTGATTCCGTAACTCACCTTCATCTTTATGGGAGTTACTGAACCTACATAGAGCAGTTTGCCTTTCTCCAGAACTCCGACCACCTCAGGGAGGCGAAAATCCATGGTGATAAGCCTTTAATGCAACCCATTCAACTACTCCTATATGATGGTGATTACATAGTCGTCTGCTTGTCTTTATATGCCTTTTTGGCGATGAGTTAAAACCATTATTATAATGTGTGTCCAGATCTATAGAGTCATATTTTAACTCAATTCCAATAGTTGGCTTTATTCCCCTGTTTCTATTATGATGAATAAACTAAATTCAGTCTCCCTTTTCTACATAGTTATGTGTACCAATATTTAGCTATTAGTGTGAGTTTATTTTTCACCACCTCTAACTAGGGTCGGGGGGATATCGTCACTCCTTAGGGAGAGACCACCATATAGGTGTGTGGAGACTTATTAAGCCTTTAGCACTCCACTTTGCAAGGGACCATGGGAAGAATATGCAAATCTGTCTTCCATGATGTAATTGGGAAGTCAGGTGCCTCAGTGTTGCAAACCAATAGAGGGCACTCACTGGAATGTGCAAGCCTGTCTTCCCTGATGTAATTAGAAAGACAGACTCTCAGTGAGCCCAATAAATACTGCTCCCTTTAACATCATTCTCGACCTTCCAAGAGGCCTTTGTTTTGCAATGATGCTGGGATTATTACCAGGTATAGTCTCTCAACCAAGGACGGCCGTTTCGATGTTATTGCATCTCGTCAGCCCGGTGTAGAGAAGACTAACCTGGTAGAGGTGAGAGGCTTAGACAGGATTAGGGGGATATCGTTTACCACTTTATTGGGCTATATCACTGAGATTCTGTCTTCCTAATTACATCAGGGAAGACAGGCTTGCACATTCCAGTGAGTGCCCTCTATTGGTTTGCAACACTGAGGCACCTGACTTCCTAATTACATCATGGAAGACAGATTTGCATATTCTTCCCATGGCACCTCTAACTAGTAAAGTTCTTATATTAGTAGCTGCGGCTCCACTGATTCCAGCACAGTTGGATTTTTCTCTCTGTCCTCCATGGTTCATGAGCAGCAAGAGCAGGTAGTTTTGGTGCCTGATGTGCTATGTAAGCTCTGTAATGTATGACACTGCCCTCCTAGCAGTACAGAGACTAAATAGTATATCAGGCACCAAAACTAACAGCATTGATTGCTCAGGAATGGTGGGGGCTAGAGAGAAAATTCTAACTGTTCCAGAATCAGTAGAGCAGTGACTATTAACAGACACTAAGAACTGCAGTTGAAGAAGATGGGGAAAGGTTGTTGAAGACATTTTTTCACCTCAACCCAAAATGCAATATATCTATTTTGTAACAGTATAAGTGGGACATATATGACATTAAATTAGACAGTAATTCAATCCTGAGCTTGGCCTCTGACTGACAGCTATCCTTGTATGTATATAGATAAGAAATGCAGAAATGGACCACCCAAAACCCAGAGTAAGCAGGAACATAAATTAGTAGAGTTTTTGCCCCATCAACCTGCTCACCCCCCTGTCCTGTACCCTGCTGCCCCCGGCTCATACTGCATGTCCAACATGACAGCTTGACGTTGGCATACTTGGCACTGGAATAGAACATTCCGCCGAGTTAGAGACCAGAGCAGATCCCATTGTTGTTCCAGACTTTTTTGCTATGTAAGGCAGACAATAGACATTGATCATGTCACTTCATACTGTAAGTACTACATATAAGCTTTTAATCTCTTCCAAGTGCAGACACATTGTCTGCCATTAATGTAATGTTCAGTCCTATTGAGTGGCATTTGTTTGGGGGTCTTTTGCTCTGTTGTTATAGTTGGGAGATCAGACTCCTGACACTTCAGATTTTTATTGTATTTAAGGACAATTTCGGAGACATCTAATCCCTATTAATGAATCACTTGATTCTTGTACACAGTGTTTGGGAACGGGTAATCTGTCCGGTTTGCCTAATAACTACAATACATTGGGAAATCAAGCAAAGCCGAGATACCAAGCCTGTACTATGTCACATTGTAGAGAAATGCTATTATTTTCAAGCGTAACTAAACATTCAAACAGCTTGTCATTTTCTGACAACATTTATGTCTTCAATACTTTTTGCAATATTGTTTCGTAATAACTTTTTCTGCTAGGAGTTTCCATGTCCTCCCTGTGTTTGTACGGCTTTCCTATGGGTACTGTAGTTTCCTCCAACACTATACTGGCATACTGACAGGGATATTTAGATTTAGAATGTGAGCCCTATATAGCACAGTGTTGATTATGTCTGTAAAGCGCTGTGGAATATAATGGTGTTAGGCCCAGTTCACATCTGCGTTCAGGCCATTCCATTCCCCTCACCGCATGATAGAAGCAGCAGCAAGCAGCACTTTTCTTTCCACATTTTCCGTGCGGAAACCACACAAACCCCATTATAGTCTATGGGGTCCTTGGGTTTCCTTAGTTAACCACTTTTTATGTGGATAGGTTTCTGTTCTGGGGGTCCCCAAGTGGACTCCCCGAACGTAAACCCGAATGCAGATGTGAACTGGGCCGTATGCAACTAAGCAAAATAAATATTTTTTTTATTCTTTGCCTTGTTTCTTTGTTAAGAGCTGAAATCTGTACACTGCTTTCACTAGATGTATGGAGGAGCTAGCAAAGAGTTTTTCAGCTTTCATATGACACCAAGATCACAGTTCTACCTGTGTTATTTCCAGAGATATCAGCTGTTAACAAAAACAGTCAAGTTCGGGTGATTCCTCTTCAAATTTTACGGCAATCTTGATGTGAAAGCTGAGAATCTCATCTTCTGTAGGAAACCAGAAGCACTGGACTTTGTTGTAAATTGCCTGAGATATAACAGTTTGAAGTGACCCCATCCCCAGATTCCCTGCATTATACAAGAGCTTGTACGTCTGCTGGAAGCAGCTTATGGATTGTACCTCTCAATAGAGAAACAAGGGAGCAGAATTTTACAGAAAGGAGCCAAAAGGGGTTAATAACATATATTACAATATTAATGACACAAATGCAAGCAATTTTTACATTGTTTCAATATATCATATATATAAAAAATGAAACTACCCTGAAAATAGTTTTGACTATAAAATCGATACAATTTGTAGCCTCCATGTAGAACAATATATCTCTATGGTTTCAGAGTACAAGTAAGCCCTGGGTTGTTTGACCTGGGGATCATTTGTTATTGGTTTCCATCTGCTTTCTTTTCTACTGACTGACTAGTAGAGATGAGCGAACAGTAAAATGTTCGATATTCGTTTCGAGTAGCCCCGCAATATTAGACTACTCGAATCGAATATCGAACCCTATTATACTCTATGGGGGGAAAATGCTCGTTTCAGGGGTAGGCAACATTCGATCAAATAGAACTTACCAAGTCCACGAGTGAGGGTTGGGCTGGATTCTCCGAGAAGTCTTCTCCGTGCAGCGTCCCCGCGGCATCTTCCGGCTCTGAATTCACTCTGCCAGGCATCGGGCCTGGGCAGAGCCGACTGCGCATGTCTGCACTACACAAAAATGGCTGCTTACATTCAAAGCAGCCATTTTCTTGTAGCGCGGGCATGCGCAGTCGACTCTGCCCAGGCCCGATGCCTGGCAGAGTGAATGAAGAGCCGGAAGATGCCGTGGGGATGCTGCGCAGAGAAGACTTCTAAAGGTAGGAGAAGAACCAGCGTTGATTGTCCGATTGTATAGCATTCGGCCATTCAACGCTGGTTCTGCATCAAATTTTTCCATTCGAATAGCGAGTAGTATTCGATCGAGTACGAGTATGTCGAATACCTACTCGATCGAATACTACTCATTTCTACTGACTAGGGTTATATCTGGAGGAGTAATACATAGCCGCAGAGTTCTGCATTTGCTTGCAGTCTATCATGGAAACATACAGGTCTGCATAGTAGTTGTTGATGTAAAATGGTAGAATTTGTATAATACATGAAATAAATGAACAGTACAATTCTTACCCAGAAACTAGAGCTGCGATAAAGCCGCCATACACCTAATTCTCAGATGCCAATAATATGGATGTGTCTGACCCTTCGCCATGTTGGTGTTTTGTACATTATATTTTGGACATAAAGCTAACAAAGCACTTTGCACACATGAATTCAGCTATGTTCTCTTAGCTGGCATCTCAGGTTAATACAGCTGCAGGGATTTGGCACCTTGACATATATTATATACTTCTTGGCTGCAACTTTGCTTAATCTATAAAAATGCTCCCATAAATTTGCCACTAAATCCAGCTCTTCCTCTTTCATTATCTAAACTAACCCACTGAAAATAAGGAATCATTAGAATTGGTGTGAATTCTCTCTTCTTAGCGGCGTATTGTGGGATCTATTTAAGATGACACCCCCCCCCCCCAAACTGCACTGAAAGGGGGTCAGAGAAGGTGACTGGTATAAAGAATGTGTTATGGAACTGCAAATCCTTGTGGATAAAGGGCTGTGTTTTTCTTATCTAACAGACTGTATTTTCAGTATATCTACATTCCCTATCAGTATAGTGTTGGAGGAAACTGGTGTAGATGGGATATTAAACTCCCCCCATACTGTACAATACGTTTTATGTTTTTCTTATATGTTTTTCTTATAAAATAATGCTTCTAATAGATTTTATCCTTAGGCATAGATCACTTTCCTATCTAGTTTATTGGAGGTCACCTGGAAGTAATACAGATTATTCCGTATAAGCAGTGGCTTAGTTCTGTGCATTCAGACTATTCATTCGGCATTACTCTGCCTTTTCAGCCTATGTTCTCAGTGCATTATCTTTTCGGCTATACATACAGGGCCATGTCCAGGTTTTTTTCTTTTTTTGCTCATTTTCTTACATTTTATAGGTTCACCTCCATAAACGTAATTCAGTAGTTTCCACTTTGTAAAATCTTATCTATGCTAGCAGGTGAGACATGCATATCCTTGGATCTGACTTCTTCTGTATGTGGAGGTGTCTTTGTATTATTGGGCCTGTCCTCTCTGATTTCCTGTAGGTTTTCCTGTGCAGTACTAGGGTTAGAAACTGGCAGACAAACAAGCTGACCCACCGGCTGACAAAGCTGCTGTGGCTTCCGGCTCTAGCAGGAAAGTATAAGTACAAGTTCACATATATAAATGACTGGCGATGAGATGACTAAGGCCTTGTTCACATGTCTGGGTTTAGAATTAGAGACGAGCGAACAGTAGCAGGTAGCTGGGGTCGATGTGATGGCGGAGGAGGAGGAGGAAGAGGGTGGTGGTTCAGAGCCCCTGCCAGGAATGTTGGGCGGGGAAATGAGGTAGACCGCCCCAGATTATCAAGGGGCGGTCGAGGCTAAACTTTTAAAGTATAAATCTGCTGGGGGCAGTGAAAAAAAATAAGAAAATACATACTCAGCTGTCCCAGTTTCTCCTTAGTCATTCCGCGCCTCCCGTCCTGTTGTCTTCTCGTCTCTTCCAATGTTGTGCTGAAGCTGCTGATTGGCTTCAGTGGTCACGTGACTGCTGAGGTCAATCAGTGGCCTCAGCAGACCTCAGAAAGAGGACCCGTGATGTCATTCAGGTCCTTCGCTGATTGGCCTCAGAGGTCACTTGACTCAGCGGCTTCAGCACAACACGGAAGACGCTGTGGGAGCAGATGAAGCTGGAGGCACGGGACAACAGCAGAGCAATGAGGACAGGTGAGTAAGCATTTTTTAAAAATTTTTCACTGCCCCAGCTCATTTAAAGCCTGATGAAATGCTTACTGCATGAAACGATCGTCACTTGATCTGTTTGTTATACCATCTACTCTATCCCTATGCACTGGATGTTTTTAAAAAGATGAAATAAAGTCTTCTGCTTTTAAAGAACCCGTTGTTTGGTGAGTGCCCTGCGCTATTTTTCTATTTTTTGCTACTTTTTGTATGGATTTCTTATGCAGAGAGCACCATTTGGCAAACTTGTTAGCAATTATATTTGACAACGTGGTTATACGTACTTTGTGCTCCACCCAGCGCCACACCTCCCATGAGGCGACCTGAAGCGATCGCTTCAGGCGGCGCTATGTCAGGGCCCCAGGGAGGGCGGCATTTTTCCTTACCTAAACCAGTCCAGGACGAGCTGTCTTAGCTGGCTTAGCACCGAGCGGTGGATTGGGGAGGCCACTGGAGCAGCGCTGCTCCAGCAGCCTCCCCTCACACTCAGGCAGAGAGCAGGTCCTCTCCATGCCTGCTCTCTACCTGCGAACGCCGCTAAGCCCCGCCCCTTCGCTTAGCCCTTTCTGTCATTCGCCTCGGGCAGCGAAAGGGGCAGGTTCACCCCTGGCTGCACCTCATTGCATCTGATATCTCAGGAACAAAGAACTTTGTGTGTTCGGTAGTGCCGCTTTTTTTCTACTTTTTTATAATTGCTAAACTTTAAAAGGGTTATCTATTTTTTGCCTGGACAACCCCTTTAAGACAATATCTTGAATGCTCAAAGCAGAACACTGTAGTTCACATGGCTTCTTAAAAAAAAATTCTCCTTCTTTAGTGTCTTCTTTCTTGCCTTCTGAAATCTCCATCCGAAATCTCATGGTCTGAACTGTAGGTGAACAGGCAATTTTGGTAGACTATGTACATTGTATCATCTTATGGCATAGATCGGTAGGCAGATATGTATATTATACAATTATACAGTAGATACCAGTTTAGGTTAGGTCATCTTTTAACTATTCTGAAGTCCCATTTGCAATATAATTTAACGATTTAATTCACATTAAAATATCTTCAGGGAATTAGGCACCCAAAGATGATAAAGTATACGGTGAGAACTTTAGGCTAAGGTACATCCAATGGCATGTACAAACCTCAGTCCCATGAGTAGAAAACCTCTGATTGTCATCCAAGTCTGAGTTCCCAGGATATGTACAGGATGTCTTCCTGGCAGCCTCATTTCCTCTATTTTGTTAGCCTATCTGTACAGACCACACGTAGTACTACATGGTGAGTAATGCTATGAAAGCCGGTCATGAGAAGACATGTTTGTTGGAGCACAGTACGCTGAACTCTGTAGCGTATTTCATTCTATCTGTTCATTTGCCAGCTGTGCTATCAGGATGATATTGTGAAGGTAGATTATGTTACTGCCGTGGTATAATGCTGTATATCCTGAGCAAACATCCAGCGTGGCACAGAAAGAGCTTTGTGAACATGTTTTGTGGTTTTACGTAAATCAATCAGTAGTTCTTATATAACAGGAAGCTCCGCCGCTCTAAATATACTTTGTCTTTCAATTCTTCATCATTTCAACATCGGTTCTTGGTGAATTAAAATGTTCTCGTCTACATCCAGATCTTGACATGATCTTGTTCAGCTGTCAAAAGTCCACGGCTCATTATAAGAGAGTGTTATATACTTAAAGGAATTGTCCGATTTCCCCTCCAAATTTCACGAATGCCATACACTCATGGCAAATTGCTAAATACAGGATATCCATCGGTTCTAAAAATGTTGCAGCTGATTCCTCTTGGGCCAGTGATGTTCAAGGAGGCAATTACACTCTATGGAAACCCATGGATATCTTGTATTTGTATGTGCGCTGAATACTACTAGCACATGCGCAGGAGCAGAGGCGACTGGTGCAATCTTGTGAGCCCATGGTTGCAACATTTATGTTTACATCAGTACCCATGGATTACGTGGCCTGTATACTGGGCTTAGATAAGCCCTAAAGTAGTGGAAACTTCCTTATGCAAATTGATGGTGAAAGTAGACAAACGCTTTAAAGGGGTTTTCCTTTATTAATTTCCAGCACAAGTCCCCGTCAGTGGACATCACAGGTGATATTCGGATTCTTTTCCTTAGGCTGCTGGGGCTGCTGATTGGCCACAGTAGTCACATGCTCGTTTCAGGGGAAACCACTATTAGACAAGAGGAGAGTTATCAAGTCCACGAGTAGCAGGAGGAGAGTGTTTAGGAGGAGCGCTGTGCAGTTAAAGCACATGGACCCCATTATAGTCTCCATTGTGGTCCGATCTTAGACTCCGCCTCCTCACAGACGAGCCTCCGGCAGAACCAGCGTTGATTGGCCGAATGCTGTACACTGGCCAATCAACGCTGGTCGATGCATTCCTATGAGAAAAAGTCAGCTCCCGCATAAACACAAGCTGTCAGCTCTCCCGACTAGGAAGGACGAGCCTGCTGCAAAAACAGCATTGATTTGCCGAATGTTATACACTATATAGCATTCGGCAAATCAACGCTGGTTCTGAATCGAATCTTTACTGCGAATAGCGATAGTATTCAAACGAGTACGAGTATTTTGAATACCACAGTATTCTCTCGAATACCTACTCGATCAAATACTACTCACTCATCTCTAGTAAGAATATTACAAGTGTGGGGAAGTTATCTCGGTAGAAGTAGTGGTGCAGATCCAAACAGTCAAGACAGGGACACAAAATATGTAGCAAACCGGTTTATTTAGAAGCAAAAACAGGAAAATAAATAAACCTTCAGGTAAAAACAAAATAAAATCCTGCTCGTCTGAGCAACTAACTAAACAGAACTGATAACCTAACGATACGTGTGGCTTACTTCCAGCCACATGAACGAAAAGAGCAATATTGTCTCACCGGATTCAGGGTTACAGGTGTGCCCCTAAAAGCTATCCACATGACGCCTCAATGTCCGCTTCAATGGCCTTAGGATCAGACTATGTCTTCAACTTTCATCCACCATTCCTATTTTTTCAGACATATATCTACTCAGTGACCACCAAAACTGTCCTCCAACGCCAACTACTACCTCCCAGCTCCAGTTCTTCCGTCTTGACCTCTTTAGCTCTTTTAGTTGGTTTATGTGGTCCAAGCATCTGATGTTATAGAAGAAAAATTTCCTGTTCTGTATCAGATTGGTCGTGAAGAAGATCAATAGTGAAAATACAAATTGACCTTTATTAAAACCAGACTTATCACAACTCCCTTTTAATATTATGTTATTGTATAAGGTGTTGCATATCCAAAAAGGAACATCTGATCTGAATCAACTCGCCCCAGGGTGAGACAAGAGATTGCAGGTAAATATCAATCATCTCCTTCCAATATTTCTCTTTTTATCTTTAAATTTCTGTGAACAGGTTTCAAATCAAGAGGTATAATATATCAGATAACCATTGACATGTACATTCTACACAGCTATATGTATTCTGTATGTTTAACTCATGAGATCTGAAAAGTTGGATCTAAATCTAATTATTATTTTATTATTGTTAAGTAAAAAAAAATAATTTCTGTTAAAAAAAAAAACTTTCAACACTTGACAACTTCTGATAATAAGGTAACTGTAAAGATAACATCCTAGATTGTGGCTATTACTCAAGAATATACTTATGTCTACCTATTGTACACTTGAAAAAGGGGCATCTTATAGTCCTAAAACACGTTGTGCCCTGGTACGAATAAAGAACTTCCTTAATGACATCTTGGTAAGCGTGGATCTTTCTTCTTCTAATATGTATTAGATTTTATGCTTATCTTCCTGTCTATAATGATACTACACCACGTCCAAGTGATGTTCACCCAGTGGTTACCTTCACACCATCTTGGGGTCCCACATCTCTTTGATGTTTTGCAGTTCAAGGAGTTGTGACTTTATCACAACCCCAAAAGGTGAGCAGCATTTTTACCTTAATCCTCTTATATACACCTATCGGTGGTAATATACTACAACAGGTAAGAGAGAGCGCAGTGTTCAAGTCATAGCACAATTTTTGGTGAGTGCATAAACCCCCTTTTACTAAACCACGCTCATTTTTGCATTTCTAGTCTGTATCTGATAACACAGTATCCTGGCACCACACACTGGAAACATTAACCAAGTGCTTTCTGGGCATTTGGAAAATGTGTCAACTTTTTCATGAGTGCCAAATGTCCCCCTTATTTTCGTAGAGCCTAACACTTTTTTGGGAGAGTTATAAAGTATGTTGAAGAATAAAGGTTATTGCTACACGACATGTGATTGACTATAAAAACACCATCAAGTCACGCACATGCTGTATGCATGTCACAGAGATCCATAGAATTTTTTTTATTGTGTGACTTCCCTGCAATTTTTTGTCATATAACGCATATTACTTTGTAGCCCTAGCCTATATTCCTGAGGCTAGGGTCACATCTGCGTTCGGGTCTCTGTTCTATGGGTCTGCTTGGGGGCCTGAAAAACAGAAACCCAATCTGCTTACAAAAGCAGTTACCCCCATAAACCCGACGACCCCATGGTCTATAATGGGTCCACCCAGTTTCCACCCGAAAAATGTTTATAGAAAAGTCTTGCTTGCAGCTTGCAACTCCCTAAATGTTGATTGACACACCTTGAGGAGGGGAGAAGTTGAAGGTCAGTGCACTGCTCCTGAATACAGTCAGACTCAAAATATTTTGGCAGTGTATTTTTTTTTCAGTGCCGCTAGTAGCAAAATGGCATAACTTTTTTGTACAGTTTAAAGGGGTTTGCCCATCTCAAGGATCCTATCTATACTGCTAGCTTATTTAAATTGAAGAGTTTTCTTAAATGCATTGACCCAGCAGTACCATCAGTTCAGCTAATTTCAGTTTGCTGATAAAGGCTCGGGCAGTGATCTCTCTCTCTTTCTAAGAACAATAACATTGAGTCTGTTCTCTAAAAGCATGGTGTTTTATACAAACCTGTGTAAAGTAATATATATTTACTTTGCATATTATTTGATCTGCATTTATATTAGATTTCTAGTAATGATAATAAATCATCTCTCTTGGTAAAGGTAAAGTCCATATTGTGATACTTCAGTAAGCTGGGGGGAGGTGACGTTGACTGATGAAGAATACAGGAAGTGAAAACAAGCAAAGCTGCTAAAACGGGGCGATGAAAAAACCCTTTACATACTAGTTGTTTGAACCTGCAGCTAGGACATGTTCTTATATAGGGCAGTATATTATGATGGGAATCCGGATTTAATACAGTTTGTACCTGTCCACACCCCTTTTTTTTTTTGCAAAGTACTGACTGGAGCATCATAAAGGAAGATCAAAGAAAAAGCAAATAAAATAAAAGCTCAAGCACTTATAGACATGACAAAACACAACCATAGTTTGATCCATGATAACATCCCCAATACTAATACGAAGCTGAATATGAAGATAAAAATAATGGGAAAAATTGAAAAAGCTTGTGACAGTACATGAAAATTATGAAATAAAAGACTATATCTAATAGTCACAATAGTAGCATCAGTAACATAGCAAGCTGGAGATCCAGCTTACTTAATGCCGTATTTCATTTTGTTACACTAGATTTTAATTTATTTTCTTCACCTTTTTATTATTATTTTTTATTTTTCACAAATATGTCATACATGTTGAAAAACCTGCATTGAAAATCTGCTTCTAAAAAATGGCACATTTAAAGGAGTTATCATTAAATACCCACACGTTTGTGAAGAGGTCACTGCTGAGGATTGTGATTGGCTGAAGAGGTCACCTGGCGCAAACAGGACATCAAAGCTGATGTCAGCCTGGGGACCTGTAAAAGTAAGACAGGGCTTGTAGCCACTGTAAACAGAAGACTGGAGAGAGTTAAATCATATTTTTAATTTTATTGACTCCATTGGCAGCACTATTGGCAGAAAACCCTTTTAATTCAGGGTGTGTGGACACATTCCAGCATCACCAATGTTGGCATGATTTGGAAGGTACATCTTAAGTATTACCCATAGAGGGTACCAACATTGGGCATCATGGTTGAATAACTTTCACACTACTTGTAGACGCTCCCGCATCATCATAGGTGTCCCTTTTGCGGTTCTCAGGGGGATGTAATTATCAGGATCCCCACCCCCGCGATTTACCCCCCAATTTGCCCCTTCTGGAGCAGTAAAATCAACAATTTGGAGCTTTTTGCAATTTCTATAATATACATTGCTTGTTCCTTAGATGAAGCTTTGAGAAAGTAAGGGCATTGATTGTTATATGTTCATTGTACTGTACATTTTTTGGTTTGTCTTTTTTCCAGAAAGCCAAAAACCACTACAATAAGATCATAAAATGGCTGTTAGAGTGTGGGCCGGAGCCTCCGCTGCTATACACACTCGCTCTGTTTAAAGTGCCATCTCCGGCGCTTCCGGTAAGCAGGGGTGAACCATGGGTTTCTGCCGCCTGAGGCGGATGTCAGAAAGCCACCCCCCCCAGGAGGGGGCGGAGTGGAGGGGGCGGGGCCAAGCAGAAGGGGGCGGACATGCCTCGTGGAGGGGGCGGGGCCGAGCAGAGCGAGCGTCTTTAGCAGGCAGAGAGCAGGCAGTGAGAGGACCTGCTCTCTGCCTGAGCGTGAGGTCAGCAAAATGCCGCCCTCCCCGGGGCCCTGGCATAGCGCCGCCTGAAGCGGTCGCTTCAGGTCGCCTCATGGGAGGTGCGGCGCTGCCGGGAAGAAGACTGAAACCTTCGCAATAATCTGATTTTTTGCTCTTGTTGGCTTCATTGCCTTGTCTCCAGTGCCAAGCTCTAAGAAGCCATCATGCCATCCCTTCTGCACATAATACCTGTTTGCATGACCATATACTATAGCTTATACAGCCATTGCTGGAAGGACAATTGTAACTATATTCATAGTTGTAGTTACAATGGGTAAACATGAAATACAAAGAGTAATACCAGGAAAATGATGTTGTGTTTGTTCATGAGAACGTCATGCTTTGGAGACAGTCTTTAAAAGAGGAAGTTGTTTTTTGGACCGTACAAAGACTCCTCTGTTTTTGTCTGGCCGGCACTGGTGTCGTGAAGGTGTTTATAAATTCTTTTAACTTGCTTTTATCTGTTTGGTTTGTCTTAGACAACTGACTTTACGTGACAATCGGACACAATAAACATAATAGTTTCAGCTGAAATATTTTCTGAAGTTTCTTGTTGAGCATTTGTGAACTTTGTTATGATGGGAGCTGAAAGTAATGTATATTTCATCTTTCTAGAATTTCCTGAAAGAATATGTATTTAGAGTCACACATGGTTACTAGAGTAAACTAAAGATGATTTACAGGTTTCTAGGAAAATATACACTGATCAGTTATAAAAACCACTTTCCTAATATATATAGCAGCCAATCTTATGACTCCTGTGAGTTGTACATTGTACATGGCTTGTAGTTCAATCACTTGAGGCCGATCAGATTGAGATCTCTGCCAGTAGGAAGTCTACTCTCTTTCTTCCTAGAAGCTTGGTTACATGACATGCCAGACCCATGCCTCTTAAACATTATTCAGTCAGGGTATGCAATATAGTTCTTTACCTTTCCTCAAGACAAGTTCTGTCACTAAGGAGGCAAGAGGTTTTAGGGAAATTTATCCTGGAGTATCTTCAAAAACACGTTTTAGAAGAAGTTCTGACCACCCAGTTGTATTTCTCATCCCAAGGCCATCTGGGGATTGTAAAGTGATTATAAACCTGAGTTACTTGAATCAATATATCAGGAAGAAGAAATTGTAGATGGAGAAGATCTGTACTTTCCATCCAAGAGTCTGAAGACTTTATGGCCACTGTAGACCTCTGTACGTCCTTATTTATCATCCTCATATAAATTTTTGAGGATTGCAGTACATATGAAGGAGACAAATGCAGTTCAAGGCCCTTCCCTTTGCTATTTTTTTCCCTCACACCTTCACAAAGGTGGTCTCTTCTGTAGCTGCAGCTCTGAGGATCTAGGTACTATCAATAGTTCCCTACCTTGACAATTTGCTCATAAAAGCCTCATCCAAACCTGGTCTCCTTCCACACCTTCAAAAGGCACTTCCCTTTCTCCAGCACTTATTACAAAATGGTCATAGTCCCATCTACCTACAAGAAGTTGCTGGGGTTCCTCTTAGACCCCTGCTTCATGGACATCTTGTTGCCCCCTTACCAGATTTCTATCAGTACAGCGATCATATGATAGACCTCATGGCCAAAAAATTCAACACCAATGTGAAGAGGTTCAGCTCATTATATCAGGAGGACAATTCCTTGGCTGTGGAAGAACCCAATGGAGGTTCAAGCAGGCTTATATCTTCCCTCCAGTTTCCATGATACAAAGAGTATTCATTGATGATAAACAGACTGGATCAAGCAACAGTATTTGCCACCATACCATTCTGGCCAAAGAGATTATGTTTTTCCCAACTCAAACAGATTGAGTGACTTACTTTCCCTATCTCAGGGCTCAAAGCTCTGCCCAGATGTGAAGATATTCAGCCTGACACCCTGGAGGTTGACAGGTCCTTATTGTCATTTAGAAGACTCTTGGAGGCCATCCTAAATACTCTCTCTTTTTCCAGGGCAGAGTCTACTAAGAGGAATTATGTTACCATTTGTTTTTCCGCATGGTGCACCAGAAAAAAATTTAAGAGTCCCAATCCTTTCAACATTATTTTAGATTTCCTACAGGATGGCCTATATAAAAGCTTAAGCCCTTTCACTTTGAAGGTGTAGACAGACGCTCCATGCACTTGTCTTGATAGACAGCCATCCCAGGATCCTTTGATCAAGAGAATCCTAAAAGGTGCTGCAAGACTCAGACCTACTGTGGTTAGTCCAATTACCTACTAGGATCTATCAACATTTCTAAGGGATGATATGATTCTACATTTATACCTCTGGAAGATGTAAATTTTAAGTTCCTCTCTCTCAAGGCCACCTTCTTAACGGACACAAAAAATGGACACAAATGTGCTGTTCTCCTCATATTTATTAGTTAAATGTCCTGTATTACTAATTCCTTTTCATGTTATTTCAATGCATTGTTGTTGCTGCCATCTGCTGGACAGAATTTGCATGCTACACGCCCTTTTTCTTGTAAATAAAGTTTTTTCTCTCTGGGTGTGGATTTAGGCAAAGCCCTGGTACATGTCACTCCCTGCAGCCATTTTAGTTTTTCATAGCTGTGTGACTGGACTTGCTAATACTTGGACTTGTGAAGGCATCAGTTTTGACCAGCAGTTAGCCTCAGGAAAGACACCAACAGGACTGCATTCAATACCACTACTACCAAGGCTATTACAGTATCGTGTTATCGCTTGTCGCTGTTCTTGGGTCAAATAAACCCACGTTGGTTCATCATATCATCGTGTCTACGTTTGAATCCATCTATCTTGAGCTCCTGCCAGTCTGGTCTGCTCCACTGCTTGGATACGAAGATAGGAGAGTCACACGGCCACTATTAGTTGCACCTTCAATCGCCTTCATGTGGGGACAGAACAACAAATGGATGCCCATCCATTTACCTAGACATCCACATTAAAAAACACATCTGTTTCTGTCGTTTTTTTTTCTGAAGGACCTTACTTTTGTGTGCTGGCTGCCTGCCTTGATGCAAGCAGTGCAACATAAGGAGATGGATGTGACAGACCTGTGCTGTGGCGTTGTAGCCCCCTCGCTCGCCGGATTTGACCCCACTTGATTTCTTGTGGGGACATGTCAAATCCGTTGTGTACGCAACCCGCAAAGAGCTCGTGAACTGCATCCAGGTTGCGTTCCTTGCGGTGAGGGCCATGCCAGGAGTCTGTGAACGGGTTTGTCGATCCATCTCCTGGCGTTGAACTGTTTGCATCAAGGCAGGCGGCCAGCACTTCAAGCAATTCTTGTAATAAGTAACTGTGATTAAACTGATTTCCCATTAAAGCGCTTTCTCTTCTTCATTTCTCCTTTCACATGGCGCAGCAAGGGATAGGAAACTGACATCTCGGCCTACCTGCAGCACCACAACGGTGCATTTCTGGTCACATGTTCATTAATAAAAAACGCTTCATATACCGGCTAAAGTCCACCCTTTCATTTTGTGTACTTACTTTCCGGACACCCTGTGTAGTTTGGAAGGTTTAATTATTGCCATTAAACATTCCATTTGTCCTATTACATATACCGTATATACTCGAGGATAAGCTGACCCCCCTAATTTTACCACAAAAAAATGGGAAAACTTATTGACTCGAGTATAAGCCGGGGGGGGAGGGGGAATGCAGCAGCTACTGGAAAATTTCAAAAATTAAAATGGTTGGAGTTTTTGGGTGCAGTAGTTGCTGGGTGCTGGGGAAGGAGGGGAGGGGGTGTTTTGGTTGTCTGTCTGCCCCTTCCCTGAGCTTGAGGACTGAGGTTTTTTCCCCCACTTGGAATTCAGCCTGGGTGAATATAGGGTATCTGCAGTGCTCCTATTAACCCCTTCCTGACGGAACAGGAGCACTGCAGATCCCCTATATTCAGTAGACCGGGCACTGTCAGACACAGGGATACCTAATGTGTTTGTGTGTCACAGTCATTTTCTACTTTTGTGTCTATTCTAGGGAAAGGAGGGATTTAGAACTTTTAATTTTTTTAAAGCTTCTTTTTTTTCCCCACTATTTTATGAGAGGTTCTATACATTGATATTGCTGCTGGTTATAGACCTCTCCCCCTGAGAAAAAAAAAAAAAAAATGGGGGGGCTGATGGGGGGCTTTTTCAGCACAAAAACTGTGCTGAAAAATTCGGCTTATACTCGAGTATATATGGTATCCTTATTTTTGTGCTGCTGTTAGGTATAGGGAAAGGCAGATTAACATCAAAATCAAGGCTTAGCATTTTCAACACTGTAGTCTATGAGATCTTGCCTGGTACCTCCATTCTTCATCCTTTGATTTGCCTGGATCTTGTGCAATCCACTTGAAAGCATCAATGCACAAAACAAGGGACCACTGGCTGTTTGTTCTATTGTATTTTTTTTTTGCAGACCTCATTCTTGTTTTCTCAGAAAAAAATTTCTTAAGGCTTTCGTGACGGGAAGCAGGTGTGGCCGCAGCACAGGAACAGTTTATTGCATGCTCTGGCTTCTTCTAAAACATTTTCTAACCTTCCCTTGGCCTTTTTCCTTCAAGTAGCATGACATAAAATAACATACCAGAGGTTTGGATGACAGGCTGATTCTCGACAGATTGCTGCAGGTACACGATGGTAAGATTATGGCCTGCCGCGCGTGTGAAGTTTCTAGGGCTGTGAAATTAGTCTTAAGCGCTACCTGTTACAACATGGAAGTCTTATTTAAGTCTAGGAACCAGTGATGTCATGCAATAAATTCAAGGCACTAAAACATCGAGTCAACTCTGAAGCTTTTGTTTTTCTTTCTAATTTATATAATGTTTATTTGACTGTAGGGCCTTGAATTACTTAGAAGTATATAGAACTTTACTGCTGCGGACGAGAAATGTTTCACACAATTTCCTCGCTTCCAGGTACCTAATTCTTTGAATTCGAACACCCTAGGTAAGAATCCATGGGATGACATACACTTTTGTTTTCTAGGAAGTTAACTGCTTGACTGCCATGTCTATTACTAGAGCTATTATTATCCTTATGTTATGGTGAAAATGAGATCTTAACACTTCACTTTTCTTGTTTCACAGATCTATCATCACTTCTGTCAGCAGAAAGTTCTTTTATTTTTTATATAAAGATTATGTTTTGGAGTATTATTATTATTCATTCAGTATAAGTATCACTTTAGTAGCCGTAACGGCTGCCACAGGGCCCACGACCTTAGGAGGCCCGGTGAGCCCCTGCTGCTTTTTGTAAAAAAAACCCAGCAGGTAACGGTACCCTATTTACTTACTCATCCCCGTTCCTGTTCACTGCCACCTCTGGGGGCCCCATGTGTCCCATATCACTTCTCTGGGGCCCCCTGGAGGGAAGTGGATTGGTAAGGAGAGGGAATCGGTAAGTAAGGCCACCAGCCCATGGTAAGAGTGTTGGTTGAGCGAACCCCAACAAATACTGGCCAAAAGGAGGTGAACGAACATAAAAACCATTATTACTCACCTCTCCTGGTCTCTGGTGCAACTCTCCCCTATGGTTGGGCCTCTGTTGTGACATCAGGCCGCTGTCATGATGCATAATGACGCCAGCCTAACCCACGTCTGTGACGTCATTGAAGAGGGCCGAAGACAGCAGGGAGTCATGCATTAGCGTAGGAGAGGAGAGTACCACTTTTTTATGTTTTTCACCTTCCATGGACCTCCAATTATTATATTCTGTGGTCTGAAAAGAATCCAGAGAATAATAATAGTTTGTGGGTAGTGTACCCCAAAAATTGTGGGTTCTGTTCTCTTGGGGACACTGTGGGACATTATATTATATTGAGGTCACTATGGAACATTATACTGTATGGAGGGTCCACTATATGATATTATACTGTGTGGAGGGGCCAATATGGGACATTATACTGTGTGCAGGGGCCACTATGTGATATTATACAGTATGGAGGGGCACTGTGGGACATTATACTGTATGGAGAGGCCGCTATGGGACATTATACTATGTGCAGGGGCCAATATGAGATATACTGTATGGAGGGGCCGCTATGGAACATTATACTGCGTGCAGGGGCCACTATGGGACATTGTACCGTGTTGAGGGGCCGTTATGGAGCATTATACTGTGTGGAGTGTTGGCTATATACCCTAATACTGTGTGGAGGGACCACTATACTACATTATACTGTGCGCAGGGGTCACTGTGGGACATTATACTATGCGGAGGTGCCACTATAAGACAATATACTATATGCACGGGACGCTATGGGACATTATATTGTGTGCAGGGGCTGCTATGAGACATTATACTGTGTGCAGGAGCCACTATGCACTTTGGAATAGTATCCTTTCTGGAGGTCAATTTGGGACATTACAGTATGTGTAAATGGAGCATTATACTGTGTGGGGACAAGGAAAAGGGGTGCTACGCCATAGGGGGAAGGCCCACGTCAAATGTTTGCTATGGGGCCCAGTCTTTGCTAGTTATGCCCCTGTATTCATTGTTAAAGCACCAATAATTCCATGGCACTATATGCTCATATCATAGGAAAGAAGCCCCAACTCGTGAGAGCTTCCAATCTACAAGAGAAGGTACAGTAGATGGAGACAACTGTTGGAAACTACTCACATGGTAGTGTAGTGACTGCAGGTATACTCTGGATTGTACAGTGGGCTTTTCTGGAGAAGAGGGTTTTCAGACTGCATTTGAAAGTTTTGATCTTGGGGCACAGTCTGATGTCTTGGGGTACTGAAATCCAGACTATAGGTGATGCACAGGAGAATTTTAGAGATGCTTGTATAAAGAGCATATAAAAGAAGACTCAAGAAGTAGAGATGGGTGAACCTCGCAATATTTGTTTTGCAAATATTAATTGAAAATAATTAAATATTTATACAATAATTTGGGACTATCCTTTTGGACTTACTTAGGAGATTCAGAGATATTAGAGGTCAGAGATTTATGGAGGGGACAGGTTATGGATGGCCTGTATGTCAGCAAAAAGATGTCAAAATGGAGAAGGGTGATAAATAATGGTGGATTAAAAAGTTAGCAGAGCTAAGGGTGGATGATTGGAGGTTTGTAGGTGAGTTAGATGGTGTCCCCAGAGAAATATTTTACAGAAGTCTAGACTGAAGATCAGACTTTAGAATTTTTGTAGACTCCAGGTTTAGGGAAGCAGATAGAAGATATTTTTGAGGTGGAGACAAAAGGAAGTAGACAGGACTTGGATAGATGTCTTCAAAGACAAGACACAATCAAAGGTTACCCCAAGGCAGCAGACCTGAGAGACTGGTGAACATGTTGAGCCATTAACTGTGATTGATCAGGTCAAATGGTGGATGAGTGAGGTCGGGGAAAGATTAAGGAGTAGGTGTCCTCTGAGACAGCCTTGAGGGACACTTAAGATAGAGTGAAGTAAAGAGGCGATTTGTGAGTAATAGGTATTAAAAGTATGGTTGGCAACGTACAAACATATCTAGGAGAGGGACAAGTCTGTGATGCTGAGGACTACGGTTGGGTTCAAGGTATGAAGAAACAGTGGTACCACACACTCAAAATAGTACTGGCCTGGTGCTAGCAGAAAGAGGGTCCTTCAACCCCACAGCAAATACAAGGGGTTGAAGTTTGCAAACAGTGCAGTGATTTATTAAAGTAACAAAAAAGAGTTGTTTGCAACTATTATGCCATGGACATACGGAAAAGTAGACATATGTAGAAGACACTAGATCAAAAGATCAGCTGGGTTCACACCAGTGCTTAAACTCCATTCAGGGTTTCCGTTCCAAAACCCGTTTACAAAATGCGTAGAGAAGAGTGCCGTATCCAGCGCTTTTCTCTCTGCAATTTTCACCCTTTTCAGGAGGAAACTGGGCAGACCCATAACCTATGGGTCCGCGGGTTTCCACTGGTAACACCCCCAAAATTAAACCCGAATGCAGATGTGAATCTAGCGTCAGAGAGTTTGGACACTTTCTGATAATCCGGGGACATTCTGTTTCACCACTTGCGAAACGGAATGTCACCATCACTCTTCCCCCTCCCCATCCCCAATACTTACCGAGCCTTCCTGTTTCCGGGTAACGGCGCCTCTCCGTCTTCCTGTCTTCTAAAGTGCATGATATAGGTTAGCCAGGAACACGGGGAGAGGGAGAAGGGTTAGTAATGATCGGCATCGCTAGTCAGTGAGTGGGAGGGACTAGCTAGTGAGGGTGGGAGGGGCTAGGCTAGTGAGAGGCAGGGTTTTATAACAGAGTCAGAGAGGAGGAGGAGCTGAATGAGAGGGAGATAATGTAGCAACAACACAGGAAGCTCACACCATGGAAACAACCACAAGAGGATGCCATAGCTGCCAGAGACACCCAGAAATCACTCCAAACCCTGGTGCTTCCCTCCAATGTTTTACTTGTCTGCAGCCATCAAGTTCTTTGGTATTTTACTACCGTCCCTGACTTTTGCCAGATTATTGGATTTCTTGGAAAGCACATATAACTCTGAGAAATATTTTCTTTGCTTCTTTACACCACTGCAGTAAAAGAAGTCACTATGGGGTAGCATGACAGACCTGTGGGCGATATGTGAATTGTGGGCATGTGTTTTTCAAAAAATTGTCAGGTCAGAAACCTCATAGGGTCGGGCACATTGTATTGGAATGATCTATACACCTTCTGTGTATTGGACCCACTCCTGATTTTTTGTGTACAAATACTGATGCAAAATACTGACCCAATACTGACCATGTGAAAGTGGTTTTTAAAGACTAGAAAAGGGCTAATCTTTGGTTCAGTTTGCCTTATCTAGATTTGCTTAAGCTTAATACATTTTATTTGATTTGATTTTACAGTAAAAGAACTAACAGAACTATGTATGTCCATGGTAAAGTGAGGAGTCTTATTGCTGTTTTCATATTCAGTTCTTAGGCGTTCAGAGATCTGGCTTCCTTTCTCCTGTTTGCATGTATTAAGTTTTATGTTTCTTGAGTGGAGAGGAAACTGTAATTGAAGTTGCATGCAAAGAAGTTAGGAATACAGATAAATGAAGGCAGTTTGTCAAGATCTTGCACGCTACGCTCACTTAGAATAACACAGATAAAGAAAGATTTTTCCTGTTAATGAATTAAATGGGAAATAATTTGACCTTTGCATAGACCTAGATACATATTATTAGAACAATCAGATTTCTTTATGTATAAGCAGCATAATGAGAAAAATAAAATGAAATGAAATAAAAATAAAAATTAAATAAAAAATATTGTCAAATTTTAAAACATGCAATGGATTAGGTCTGAACATTTGATGTTTAATCAACGTTTATTAAAGATTTTTCAAATACAATAGAAAAGGGACATGAACAATGTAAAGGAACAAATGGCGCAAAAGGCACGCAGGTCTCGCCTGTATAAAAATGACTAGGGGAGAACCCCGCCCAACACTTTGAGAAACAATACATTAACAAAGAGACGGAAGGCCCAGGTATATGGGACCATAAAAACAACATCTTCAAATAAATGGGAGACAAAGGAACAGCAACAGGGAACACACAATGGAAACAGCAATCAAGAGGACAAATATGGGAGAGATAAAGGGGGAGGGGGGGATTAACAGGGGGAGAGTAGTACGACTAGTAACCTCCTATGAGGAAAGGGAAAGAAGAATGGAAGGTATTCTGTATCAGGAGAAGAAAGAGGAGAACTCAGCCAATTCCTGAAACACCATCCAAAGCCACCAGAGGGCGTCAAATTTGAATGGCTCAGGGGAATCTTCTGCCACCAGGGCCTCCATTCTTCTTAGGAAAAGCTGCTGTAGAAACTCAACCAGGGAGGACACAATAGTGCTCCGCCAGTGCCTGCGAATAATGGTTCTGAAATTCTTTTCTTGTGCACCGCAAGGCAACGGCAACTCATGTGCGAACAGGAATTACCTATCCCAGTTGACAGGGGAAAGATCCGTGCATAGGTCTGACTCCCAGGGTCATGTACTTTATAAGAGGGGGACCCAGGAGTAGCATCTCGGAGAAGAAAACTGTAAGGAACCAAGAGTGCACACGGGGAAGAGTCAGCGTGGGAAAGAACGGACTCCAGGTCAGTCATAGTAGAGGAAAGAAGGGGGGACAAAGAGAATTTCTGCAAAAAGGCAGAACGTTGACCGTACTCCAGCCAGGACAAATGAAGGTCCGGATAGGAAGCGTGCAGCTGGGCCAAAGGAGGAAGGGGCAGACCTGCCTAAGTCTATCGTCATCGCCGCTTCGCCAACGAAGGAATCTGTCTGCAGATAAACCTGGGGGGAACATAGGATTACGAAAGTGAGGACTAAGGGGCCAGGAACTCTATATATTCTCCTGCTGAAGTACACTGAATCTTAGGTCTTAAGGAAATATGAGGAGAGAAATGAGTGCTTGACGGATCCTGGGCGGAAATGAGCCAGAATCCACGGCCATGAGGGGAGGGGAACCGAGAGCAGGTCAGCCTTGATAGAAAACCATTGTTTATCCACACTACGGTAGCGCCAGTCAAAAAGACGAAGCAGAACCATGGAGTGGTAATAAATAGAGATGAGCGAACAGTGTTCTATCGAACACATGTTCGATCGGATATCAGGGTGTTCGCCATGTTCGAATCGAATCGAACACCACGTGGTAAAGTGCGCCAAAATTCGATTCCCCTCCCACCTTCCCTGGCGCCTTTTTTGCACCAATAACAGCGCAGGGGAGGTGGGACAGGAACTACGACACCGGGGGCATTGAAAAAAATTGGAAAAAGTCATTGGCTGCCGAAATCAGGTGACCTCCATTTTAGACGAATAGTGGATTTAAAATCCGGGTCATATGAGAATGTGAACTTTGTGACTATGAGACAGGGATAGCTGTACAGGCAGGGATAGCTAGGGATAACCTTTATTTAGGGGGGAATGTTATTAAAAATAACTTTTTGGGGCTCTATCGGGTGTGTAATTGTGATTTTTGTGAGATAAACTTTTTCCCATAGGGATGCATTGGCCAGCGCTGATTGGCCGAATTCCGTACTCTGGCCAATCAGTGCTGGCCAATGCATTCTATTAGCTTGATGAAGCAGAGTGTGCACAAGGGTTCAAGCGCACCCTCGGCTCTGATGTAGCAGAGCCGAGGCTGCACAAGGGTTCAAGCGCACCCTCGGCTCTGATGTAGGAGAGCCGAGGGTGCACTTGAACCCTTGTGCACCCTCAGCTCTGCTACATCAGAGCCGAGGGTGCGCTTGAACCCTTGTGCACACTCTGCTTCATCAAGCTAATAGAATGCATTGGCCAGCGCTGATTGGCCAATGTATTCTATTAGCCTGATGAAGTAGAGCTGAATGTGTGTGCTAAGCACACACATTCAGCTCTACTTCATCGGGCTAATAGAATGCATTGGCCAGCGCTGATTGGCCAGAGTACGGAACTCGACCAATCAGCGCTGGCTCTGCTGGAGGAGGCGGAGTCTAAGATCGCTCCACACCAGTCTCCATTCAGGTCCGACCTTAGACTCCGCCTCCTCCGGCAGAGCCAGCGCTGATTGGCCGAAGGCTGGCCAATGCATTCCTATGCGAATGCAGACTTAGCAGTGCTGAGTCAGTTTTGCTCAACTACACATCTGATGCACACTCGGCACTGCTACATCAGATGTAGCAATCTGATGTAGCAGAGCCGAGGGTGCACTAGAACCCCTGTGCAAACTCAGTTCACGCTAATAGAATGCATTGGCCAGCGCTGATTGGCCAATGCATTCTATTAGCCCGATGAAGTAGAGCTGAATGTGTGTGCTAAGCACACACATTCAGCACTGCTTCATCACGCCAATACAATGCATTAGCCAGTGCTGATTGGCCAGAGTACGGAATTCGGCCAATCAGCGCTGGCTCTGCTGGAGGAGGCGGAGTCTAATGTCGGACCTGAATGGAGACTGGTGTGGAGCGATCTTAGACTCCGCCTCCTCCAGCAGAGCCAGCGCTGATTGGTCGAGTTCCGTACTCTGGCCAATCAGCGCTGGCCAATGCATTCTATTAGCCCGATGAAGTAGAGCTGAATGTGTGTGCTTAGCATTCAGCTCTACTTCATCAGGCTAATAGAATACATTGGCCAATCAGCGCTGGCCAATGCATTCTATTAGCTTGATGAAGCAGAGTGTGCACAAGGGTTCAAGCGCACCCTCGGCTCTGATGTAGCAGAGCTGAGGGTGCACAAGGGTTCAAGTGCACCCTCGGCTCTCCTACATCAGCCAATCAGCGCTGGCTCTGCCGGAGGAGGCGGAGTCTAAGGTCGGACCTGAATGGAGACTGGTGTGGAGCTATCTTAGACTCCGCCTCCTCCAGCAGAGCCAGCGCTGATTGGCCGAATTCCGTACTCTGGCCAATCAGCACTGGCTAATGCATTGTATTGGCGTGATGAAGCAGTGCTGAATGTGTGTGCTTAGCACACACATTCAGCTCTACTTCATCGGGCTAATAGAATGCATTGGCCAGCGCTGATTGGCCAGAGTACGGAATTCGGCCAATCAGCGCTGGCTCTGCTGGAGGAGGCGGAGTCTAAGATCGCTCCACACCAGTCTCCATTCAGGTCCGACCTTAGACTCCGCCTCCTCCAGCAGAGCCAGCGCTGATTGGCCGAATTCCGTACTCTGGCCAATCAGCACTGGCTAATGCATTGTATTGGCGTGATGAAGCAGTGCTGAATGAGTGTGCTTAGCACACACATTCAGCTCTACTTCATCAGGCTAATAGAATGCATTGGCCAATCAGCGCTGGCCAATGCATTCTATTAGCGTGAACTGAGTTTGCACAGGGGTTCTAGTGCACCCTCGGCTCTGCTACATCAGATTGCTACATCTGATGTAGCAGTGCCGAGTGTGCATCAGATGTGTAGTTGAGCAAAACTGACTCAGCACTGCTAAGTCTGCATTCGCATAGGAATGCATTGGCCAGCCTTCGGCCAATCAGCGCTGGCTCTGCCGGAGGAGGCGGAGTCTAAGGTCGGACCTGAATGGAGACTGGTGTGGAGCTATCTTAGACTCCGCCTCCTCCAGCAGAGCCAGCGCTGATTGGTCGAGTTCCGTACTCTGGCCAATCAGCACTGGCCAATGCATTTCTATGGGGAAAAGTTAGCTTGCGAAAATCGCAAACTGACAGGGATTTCCATGAAATAAAGTGACTTTTATGCCCCCAGACATGCTTCCCCTGCTGTCCCAGTGTCATTCCAGGGTGTTGGTATCATTTCCTGGGGTGTCATAGTGGACTTGGTGACCCTCCAGACACGAATTTGGGTTTCCCCCTTAACGAGTTTATGTTCCCCATAGACTATAATGGGGTTCGAAACCCATTCGAACACTCGAACAGTGAGCGGCTGTTCGAATCGAATTTCGAACCTCGAACATTTTAGTGTTCGCTCATCTCTAGTAATAAAGTCTAGGATCTGACAGGCCCCCACCCCCTTGTCCGTGTGGCGAGTATATAATATCTGATATAATATCTGATATAATATCCTACGTCAAACTTCATATGAATCTCCCAAACAAGGAATGAACTCTAGTGAAAAAGGTGCACGGAAGGTGAATGGGAAGTGCCTGGAACAAATACAGAAGCCGAGGGACCACATCCATCTTAAGGGCGTGAATACGGAGATAATTAAGACGATACATGTAGGAAGGGTAAGGGGGGATATGAATCCCAAGTTACAGTATTTGAGGGAAGTGTTTTGCTACTTAAATGGGAAGTTGCCTGCAAGATGAGCAAGCTCTGCATGTGGTGACGTGATATTGAGGGCCTCACTTTTGGAAATATTTACTTTAAAGTTACATAGGTGACAGACGCAGCTGAACTAACGTAGGATAGACGGAAAGGACGCACGTGGCTGAGAGATGTAAAGAAGGAGGTTGCTAGCATACAGCACCTCCTTAACCTGATGACTATCCATCTGAAGGTCATGAATGTTCGGACACCACCGTATTGCCACCGCCAGATGCTCCTTGCTGAGTGCCATTCTATAACAGGAAAGAGTCCAAAAGGATCACGTTGGCTCAAAACTTCGCCATCGCATTGCCATAAAGGGAAAACACCTTGCTCAAAAAAACAGGAACCACATTCACCTGCTGAAGCATCACACGCAGAAAGCCTCAGTGTACCCGGTCAAATGCTTTTTCGGTGTCTACGGAGAGCAGGCACATAGAAGAGTTGTTAGAATAAGCTAGCGAGAATGGCAGAAGGGTTTTACATATGTTATTCCGGGCTTCACAACCGCAGATAAAGCCAACCTGATCAGTGTGGATCAGGCCCGGCGTTAGAGGGACAAGCGATTGGCCAATAATTTAGAAAACAATCAATGACGTTGATATTAATTTGGGAGATAGGGGTATAACTGGCATAGTGAATTGGGTCTTTGACCAGTTTGAGAAGGACCATGATTAGAGCTGAAAGAGACTACAACACGAAAGTGGAAGAGTCGTCAAAACTGTTAAATAGCCATTGTGGGGAAAAGGAGACCTTTTACATTTGTAAAAGCAGGCAGTGAACCCCTCCTGGTCAGGAGACTTGCCTGTTGGGTGGACTGAATGACATGGGAGACTTCCCCCTCAGTAAAAGTTGCGTACTGCCTGTGAATGTTATATAAGTCATGGTAGAAAAAGAAGAACGGGGCAGTTATATCCGTGGAGTTATGGACCATTCAACGTGACCCGTCCCATAGCAGGGGGATATATTGCCATGAAGATGGAGGTGATGACCAAGGGAGCAGCCGCACGTATCTGCGAATTCATAATACTGTTTCCTGGTGCAGTCTCTAGAATGCAGATACATTTTGTCAAGGTATGAACGCAGTTCCTCCCTAACATTAAGGAGTTCAGTCAATGCCTCCTGGGAGCGGGTTCGTTTGTGAGTCAACTCAAGAGAGTGAATGTGCGCAAGAAGTATAAGGACCCAAGGGGCGCTTTCCTTTTAGTTATGGAAACTAGAAACTAGATTTTGGAAACTAGTCAATACCTGCACCTTGCCAGGCTTCTTGGTTATTTAGATCAATGCCATCTGGAAAAAAAATTGCAGATAGAGAGGAACAGAAAGATATGCTTAAAGACATTTGGTCCACCTGAATACAATTACCCCATAATTTACCGACATCCTAGGTCTACTGGAAAAGAGGGGGTATGAGCAGGTAATGAAGTAAGGATTCCCTTTCTGATTTCTGTTTCATGGTTACTTTTTATTAGATGTGGCCATGCTTTTTTATGGAAGTATGTGACATTAATACAACCTGTATGTGGAATAAAAAAAGTGTATGAGTAAATGCCATGGTCATAGACTATATTCATGAAACTATTTATATAATATATCAAAATGAAAAAAAAAATACATATATATATAAAAGTTTAAAATTAATTTAATCTGAAAATGAACATTTACTTGCTTCTAAACGTCTAGCTTTACATACAGACGCTTTTATAAAAATTGTAAAAAAAAGTTGCATCAAAAATGTGTCAATTGGTAATTTTCCATGTTCCAATCAATTTTATTTAAATCATATTATTTTGCATTTTTACTTTATAATCCCTTGGGTATGTAATAAGCAATTTATTTATTCCAGTCGTACAGTTTGGCTTTTTGTGCCATTGTCACTAGACTTCTAAAACATGATATTATGTAATATACGTCAATGCCAATAAAAATATATTTTAGGCAATTGATTGGAATACATGGCAATTCTATTTCTTATCATCAGATCTATGTTACAGGGGAGATTGAATCTAGAAACGGATGCAATTTTTTTTCCATTAACTGTGGTATTGATCTATTTCTTGGTTCTTATATAAAATCAATACATTTTAGCCCAGTTAAATGTTGAAAAGAAAGAAATGAAGTATTGTCATGCAGATATGAATTATATATACTGGACTTAGAGAACACTGTATACATGTTTACAGTATGTATATAGTAGTTTGTAGCAAGTGCATCTTTCAAAAGTATTGCCAATATATGGTCGACATTCACACAACCAATTTTTTTTTATATAGTGATTGATTTTAATTGATATTAATTAAAATTTGTGTTGTTTTTTAATATTTTTTGTTGAGTTTTAATTATTTGGTATGTTTTATAGGTTACAATTTCTGTTTGCTAGCTACAGTTTTGTCCTTATTAAGTATTTTACCATTATCATTACTCAGTGCTTAGTATTATGGATTGTATTATATTTTTCTATTGGAGTGCTTTTGATCATTCGTGCGTTTTTTGTTTTATTTAAATAAATATAATTTAGATATGAAATATCTATTTTCTGTATCTGTGACTATTGAAGAATACTCTATAAACCTGTAATTGTGTTTTTTTTTGTTAACCCCTTTTTCACTCTGCTATAAAGTACATATATATATATATATATATATATATATATATATATATATATATATACATATTTATTTAATATTTATTTATTTCCTTCTATGGATGAAAATATCAACTCATAAGCCTTGAATTGCCTTCTTCTGAATTAATAGATAATAAATACTACTAGATTTTTGCTTTACTAATTTACATATATGTAAAAGTAAGTACAAACAACAAAAATCTCCTTACGATCCCCAAATCGTTTTAACATTTAAAGTGCGATACACTGTTGTCTAGACGCTCAATGATATTATGTTTATTCAGAATTTATTTTCATACACCAAAATAAATTAATGTTTAACTTTTTTTTAATTGTGTTTTTTTCAGCAAGCAGATTTAGTGGTATTTTTTTTTATATAACTTGATTTTTAAGGCCCCACGTTACGGAACTTGCAGCTTTTATTGTTGCAGATTTTGTTGCATTTTTCTTGAGCCAAAGCTAAGAATGGCTACAAAAGGAATGGGGAATATATAGGAAGTTCTTCTACTTCTCCCTTCTGCTCAATCCACTCTTGGCTTTGGCTAAAAACATCGCAACAAAATCTGCAACAAAAAAAGCTGCGTTTCCGCAACATGGCGCCTTAGCTTAAGACTCTACATAGTGAAAATAGGCTGCATTTTTTACACTGCGTTTTCCATTAAGTTTTTAACATACTGTGGTTTTTTTCCATTGATTTTTTTTTTCTGCAACAAGTGCCTGAGAATCTGTTGGACTGGTGTTACTCTCATGGAGGGTGCGCTTTATATATGGCGACATGCAAGTCTCCTCACTGTCGCGCTGTGTGGTTCGGGGGAAATGTGCACCAGCTATGAAATCAGGTGTAAATGATGATAAACCCTGCCCATCCTTGCCATGACCCATGCCCACCATCACTACACCCTCATTGCAGGGATGTGGCAAAGACATCCAGAAGTAAAAAAAACTTGCGATTTTTTTGCCAAAAAACAATTTGCACAAATTTTTTTAGACCTTTTATCTTTTGCACAATAAAAAAAGACATACAAGGCATAATTTTTCCACTACGTTTCTGCACCATAGGGCTTAACATAAGGTTAAGGCCACATGTAAAAAAGCTGCTTTTTTTTGTTGCAGATTTTGCATCGCTTTTTTTTTTCTTCAAGCTAGGTGTGGCTTCAAAAGGAATAGGAAATATAATGTAAAAACTTCTCGCTTTTGCTAAATCCACTCCTGGCTTTGGCTAAAAAACAAAAACAAAAAAACAGCAGCAAAATCTGCAACAAAAATCACAATATTTCCGCCAAGTATATTGCAGCATAATATTTTTTCCAATTTTTTACAAAGTATTTTACAAAGAAAACATTTACTATATTTTATAATATTTAACTAAATCTCTCCTTCCAATAAAAAAAAAAATATACCCTAATCTTTTCTTTACCTTAATTCCATAATCGGATAGTGTAGGGTTTTCTATTTCACCTCTTGGTTGTAAACCCCTTATTTAGATATTGTTAAAATAATTAGGAAAAATTTGCAATAAAAATATATTTTAAAAATTTTACATTTTGACATAATTTAAACAAAATTTAAGAGACCATTCATTGAAATTTTGAGTCTTTTTTGGTCAGTAAAAGAGGTTAATCTTAGTTCGGTGCCTGTAGTCTGCTGGGGTAATTGCCATAGCTCACAAAGCCCTGTGTTTTCTGTCCAGCGGCCAGTCTTCTGATGAACCAGTACAACAGACCTCTCATCATTATCCCTCTGAATGCAACAAAAGAGAAATAAGCAGCGGGGCAGCCACTCATCTGCATCCAAAGAAAATTTGACCCAAAGCACTGGCCAAGGGTTACTGCCAATGAAAGAAAAAAGTCAAGCTCCAGTAACTTTTAATGACAGATCTTGTTAGGGTTAAGAAAACAGCTTTGTTCTCCTGCTGGGATTAGATTTGAATGGGAAACCATCATTCTTACTGTTTGTGTCCGCCTCTTGGTACAAATGCTTTTTAATCATTCTGATCCCCGGCTTGTAATACTAAAGTTTGGAGCTGTAGCCTGATAAGAGCCGCCATTCTATTAGACTTTTTGAAATTCTTATAGAAAGAAAATTTTAAGTAAAATGAGTTCTGTTATTGTAATTTAATAAGTAAGTAAATAGGTTTAGGGTTGTGAAATGGGTTCATTGTGTTTGTATTATTAATTCTACTAAAAATCAAAAATTTTACCAAAATCTAAAAAATAATTCAGAATTATATATATATTATATCAAAATAGATTATAAATCAAAAAGTCAAAACATTTGCATTAGTTTCCTTGTGATGACACCACTTCATATTAAATGCAAAATTTAAGATTAGGATGGAATTGGAATTGCCCCATTTTTTGTCAAGTTAATTTTATCCCTTGGGTGAGTATGATCACATCGATATCAAATTTATTTTGTTTTTGTAATATTTTAATATCTAAGGAAAATTGAAAAGTTTGAAAAAAAATATTTGTATTGCCATATTTTGAAAGCTGTCATTTATTTAATATTTCTGTCTATACAGCTGTGTAATGGGGCAAGCTACAGTTTTAAAAAAATGTATACAATTTTGGGTATGTATAATGGTTAGATTATTTTATTAATTCTTATTGGAAAACTAAGGGGCAAAAACCCTGTGATATGGGCATTTGGATTTTTTTTTTCCTATTACAGTGGTGCTCACCATATGGAATAAATATTCTTATATATTCATAAACCAGGCATTTTTTATTTATATTAATTATTATTATTGTTATTATTATTATTATTATTATTATTATTATTATTATTTAATTGTATATGGAAACTTGGTATAGGTGGTATTTTAATTTTTAAAATTTATCTTTTCAAAAACTTAACTTAGCTCTATTATTATTATTATTATTATTATTATGTTTATTTATATTAATTATTTCTATTATTATTATTATTATTATTATTTAATTTTATATGGAAACTTGGAAAAGGTGGTATTTTATTTTTTTTAATTTATTTTTATATTTTCAAAACTTAGCTCTATTATTATTATTATTATTATTATTGTTGTTGTTTATTTATATTTATTATGTTTATTATTATGTTTTTTATTATTATTATTATTATTATTATTATTATTATTATGTAATTTTATATGGAAACTTGGGAAAAGTGGTATTTTAATTTTTTTAAATTTATTTTTATATTTTCAAAAATTTAACTTAGCTCTCTAGGGTGACTGATCATTAGTTTGCTTAGGGATAAATTGCAATGTTACTATCAATACTAACATAGCAGTTGCAGGCCTGTAAGCCTTCAGAAGGCTCTGGGCTGTCATAGCCTCACCACAGGGGAGTCATTCAGCTGACATAACATAAGAGTAAATGAAAGTAACCACTCAGATGCCATAGTCACATCATGTAATGAGAGTTTTCTCCAGTCCCAGACCCTGCTGTGTAAATCTAAGTGGCTGCCATCTTTAATTGTGAGAGGTTTCAAATGTATTGATAGATAATATATGCACAAAACTATGTAATAGGACACATATGAGTAAAGTCCGTCCACTCAACCTGCACTGATGTAGAAAACGGAAGAGAAATAGCATCCTGGAATTTCTGTAGCCCAACAAGCATTTAATTGATGTCCTGCAGTCCCTGCCTTCAAATCTTCCATTATACCCTCAAATTCATTCCATCATTTCCAAAATAAAATCCAGGAAGGTAACCTACTTTTCAGATATTTTTGGGATTGCCCTGTAATATCTTAGACACGGTTGCCTTGAAATTTTGGAGCTTGATATATTGAAAATATCTAAAATACATGAAATTATATCAGAAATAATTGTGATATGATATTTATTTTCTAGTATTTGTTTTACATATTACCAATACTTTTAGATTGTTCTCTATCCCTGTATGTGGTGGATACAATTCTCTACTTAATGTATACCAGTTCTTGTATTCATGTTCCCTCAGTAATTGATGATTTTATAAATATAAAAACATTTTCAGCCAAATCAAAATCCAATGGGTGAAATTTATGAAACCAGGTTCACCTGCACAGTATGGTGAGCTAGAGAGGACAGCCTGCCAACGGTAGACCTTCATTTTCACTGCAGACCCAAAAAGTTACTTTCATATAACTAACTATACACTAGTTTAACAAAAAGCTAAAGGTATTCCTGTGTAATGATATTGATGACCTCAGAATAGATCATCATTATCAGATTGGTAGGGATCTGATACCTGGCGCCTCCACCAACCAGCCGCTTCCAGTTTCTGGAGTGGATGGCTCTTTACGCATTGTAGGAGTCATGTCATATTGAAGCCAGCTATTTACTAGTAATAATAATAATAACTAGTGTAGAGCGAATAGTATTTGATCGAATACCTCGCTCCCATAGGAATGCGTGTAAGTGGCCGAACACCAAATATTCACTGCACTTAACCCCTTGGTGTTCAGCTGTTTACACGCATTCCTATGGGAGCGAGGTATTCGATTGAATACTATTCACTCATCTCTAATAATAATAAAGGGGTTGTGCAGTTTTAGACAAATATTGTTTTTACATTGAAAAATTATACAATTTTCCAATATTCTTTCTGCATGAATTCCTGAATTCTTGCGCTCATTCATTCTGCTTACTTCCAGATGATAAAAATCAGTCCATGGCCATGTGATGTACAATCCATAGTCATGTGATATACAGTCCATGGTCATGTGATATACAGTCCATGGCCATGTGATATACAATCCATAGTCATGTGATATACAGTCCACGGCCATGTGATATACAATCCATAGTCATGTGATGTACAATCCATAGTCATGTGATATACAGTCCATGGTCATGTGATATACAATCCATAGTCATGTGATATACAGTCCATGGTCATGTCATGGGCACACAGATACGCAGCTCGTTATAGCCACAGCTCAGTAATAAGACATCTGTCTTGTAATGAGCTGTGCACCTGTGTATACATCACATGACCATGGACCATATATCACATGACTACAGACTGCAAATCAAATGACCATGGACTGATTTTTATCCATTTGAAGTAAACAAAGAATGACAGCAAGTGGAGATCTAGAAAACCATGAGGAATTTATACAAAAATATACTGGAAAATTGAACAATAAATATAACTTATGGTACATTTTTATTTGTATAGCTATATTACCTACAGTGGGAAAGCTAAATCTACAATCATACGTGTGTAATTCTATTTTAAGCTTGTAAAATGTTAAGAAAAATTTAATGTTTTTATTTTATTAAAATAGTGAACCCTTTGTGACAATCAGAGTGTCATAGCTGGAATATAATAGAATTTTAAAAACATTTCTTAATTTACTATAGTTATAGCAACTTTGTTTGCCTTTTTATCCAATATGGTAAATATAAATTTACACAATAAATAAATGACATAATTAGTCATATTATAAAGCTGGATAATATACTTTAATGATTTAATTAATTATGTAATTATTTTTAATGTGTTTGTATGAAACGCTGTAAATTAAATGTCACTATTACATGATTATATTCATAACTGAATGTGCCTATCCTACAAACACAAACTTAGATTAGATATATTTCTTACTACTATTATTGTAGAAGCAACAAAATATCTATCTATCTATCTATCTATCTATCTCCTATCTATCTATCTATCTATCTATCTATCTATCTATCTCCTATCTATCTATCTATCTATCTATCTATCTATCATCTATCTGTCCTATCTATCTATCTATCTATCTATCTATCTATCTATATATCTGTCTGTCTGTCTGTCTGTCTGTCTGTCTGTCTATCTATCCGTCTATCTATCTATCTATCTATCTATCTATCTATCTATCTATCTATCTATCTATCTATCTATCTATCTATCTATCCATCCATCCATCCATCCATCCATCCATCCATCTATCTATCTATCTATCTATCTATCTATCTATCTATCTATCCATCCATCCATCCATCCATCCATCTCCTGTCTATCTATCTCCTATCTATCTATCTATCTATCTATCTATCTATCTATCTATCTATCATCTATCTATCTCCTATCTATCTATCTATCTATCTATCTCCTATCTATCTATCTATCTATCTATCTATCTATCTATCTCCTATCTATCTATCTATCTATCTATCTATCTATCTATCTATTATCTATTTATCTATCTATCTATATTATTTTTTGTAAGGAATAATACCTGGTCTTTTTACTGGTCACTTTTTAGATTCCTTAAGTGTCTCATTGCCTTCTCTATAAGATAAAACCACTGTAAAAAATAATAAAAAAACAACAATTTACTGTACATTGCAATATTCAATTTAAAATCCAAAGCAATATATTTTATTGTGTACAATGTTTTTTTTTTAAATTATTTTATTGATGTTATTATGTAGCACACCTCATTGTAATGAATCATATCATTATATATATTTACTATGCCTTAATTATTAAGGCATAGTAAATATATATATATTAATATAATTAATTAAATAAATAAATAAATACATACATAAATAATTAATTAATATTTAGATTAAGGCTTAATATTACTTGGCTCAAGAAATTTTAGATTACAATAAATCCGGACAACTATAATGATCACAGAAATCCTTGTTCTTAGTTTGTTTATAACTATATTTTTATATTTTAGTTCAAAAAATGTATTAAAATTTTCAAAAATGAACACACGTTAGATGAAATGACACTTCACATAAACCTTTTATTTTTAAGTTAAATATTGAAAGATTTTATATTATTTTTACCAATCGAAATAACATGTAGAATTGCTAAAAGGGTTGTCACAAGGGTACACTTAGTAGAAAATTAGAACATATAAAACCTATTTGACAATAATTTTTTTATGTAAATGACATAATTTAATTTTGTTTATAGGCACAAACAGGAAAAATATTTTATAATTTAAATCCAAAAATTTTTGATTTACTTTAAAATGAATAAAAATAATTTTTATTCCAATTTACAGGATGCAAAAATTTGATCAAATCGGCTTACTCTTAGTAGAAGATTATTACAGAGACACTTACCATCTAATAAAGATGCGTTTGGCAAATC
Organism: Leptodactylus fuscus; assembly: GCF_031893055.1. Classification (NCBI taxonomy): domain Eukaryota; kingdom Metazoa; phylum Chordata; class Amphibia; order Anura; family Leptodactylidae; genus Leptodactylus; species Leptodactylus fuscus. Next base: position 34,969,235 of record NC_134267.1, on the reverse strand, counting down.
CAAAGGTAAAACTTCTTTCTTTCATATTACGGGGCTGTGGATGAACATGATAGCGGTTGTATATATTGGGTTAATCTGTACTTTTTATGGATTCTACTCTTCCTTCTCATTTTAATAGGAAATCTCCGTATGCGCTATTAAATGTAAAAGTGACATAACACTAAAATAATAACTTTAGTAATAGTAACTTTTTGCTATAGCCCCAACTGCTAAAGCCATACAGTAATAATATTGTCTTCGCTTTGTCTTCGCAGTTCCTTGTTGCATTAACAATGAAAGCTGACAATGAAACAATCAGCTCTTAGATGGAAACGTGTGAAGTCCTGATAAATTCATTTAAGTTTACATACAACGTTGCCCGCGGTGATGCCTTAGCATTTTCGCACATTCACAATTCCAGAAATAGGCTTTGACTGGCACTTTGAAATAATCCAGTTAACATTTACAGCCAAGAACTTTCCCCAATGTTCTAGAAGTAAAGTCGCTGCTGGCACACTACCAGTTATTCTCTATGGATTGTCACGTAGGAGGCGGCAATCTCTACCTTGATGAATTAATCAAATTTGACTGCCTCGCCTACCATGTTTAGCAAACATGCCCGCAAACAAAAACTGGATATGCATGTTGGTTTTGATTTTACGAATTCATGTGAAAAATGCCCTGGCTATGTCAAATAGGATGGAGACACCTTCACGGACTGTTGACTACGCCTCTGAAAACTTTATAACAGTCCGACAGACATGAAGAAAGAGAAGGAACCCAATGCAGATACCTTAATAAGCATCACATCTGCGAGGTCATTGGGATATTTCAGACAACTTTCCAACCTCATTAGTTTGGCGGTTTTCACAGGAATGTCCTTATCTTTTGTAACTTTGCACTGAAATACTCTGAGAAAATTCCCTGAACCAGTAACAGTGTCTGCCTATGGGTCAGTCTTCCATAATGAGTCTACAATGTATGTGTCCTTTGCTCCTCTATCCAGTATATGTTTGGGTTAACCTCTTCTTTTCTCCGTCGTCTATTCCATATCTCATTATTTCTAATTAGGGTCTCCAAGCTGCTGGTCAATGTTATTCAGAGCTCTGGCAGTCCCAAGACAAAGGATAAATGGACCTTGTCTTCGAAATCAAAAATACGTCCAAATATGTCCAATTTTTATTTCCTTCTGTCCTTGTTATTTTTCATACAAAAGAAGCTAATTCCTGACTTCTAGGACTGCATTTCCCTTCAGTTTGGAGAAAAACCTGTTTACTGTGCAAGGATCTATAGTACAATACAGTGTACGACCTTTGTGATAGATACAGGATCATTTATTTTTAGAGCAGAAGAGATCTTTCATACTTGTCAAATGCATAAAAAGGGAAATTTATCATATTTTAACCATTGTTTCCAGTAGTCTTGGATTTCATAAAAAGTAAATTTTTAAAAAGACTTAGATCTGGCTCTTTATATGCAATACCGTGCAATAGTTTTAGACATATGTTTAAAATTCTTCAAAGTAAAAATTATTTCGGAAATCGAAGTGTTAATAGTTTATTAAAATGAAGTGAATAAAAAAAAGATAAATCTAAATCCCATCAATATTCGGTGGAACCTTTCGAGGAGTATTTCCAAAGGGATGATATGATGTAATATGGACATGGCGGCATTCTGAAGTGCAATGGTGCTTTAAGCTGGTATCAGTAAGAATGGACTTGTTCTTATTGATACATTGTCATTTGGAAGCCCTTTTCAGGGAACTCCACCGTAGCTGAGCAATGCAATAACCCCCCCCCCCCCGATAGTGCAGAATGTGCCCGATTCAGAGAGGGCCCCCTGTTGTTGAGTATGGCAGAGTAGTGTTAGCAGATGTGCCACACTCTCAATGTTGGGTATGGTGCTCTGTGGGAGGATTCTCTAATCCGCCAAATAGTGCAAAGAACCACAAGAACATACGTCTTCACATTGCAAGCAATAGAGAGAGTTTTTATATAAATGAACAAAAGGAATATTCCACACGTATCCCTCCATCAATGGTAGACAACAGAAAGACAATCGTTATATCGTTACATTGTGATGATTCGGGTCTCTAGGATTCTCATCAAGCATAATTTGGCCAGTGAGGACTAGGGGATGGAAACCTATTGTATCATCTATAATAGAGCAGTGATGCGATTCTGCTCCCTATGACCTAAAATACCTTCTGGTCCAGGTTCATGGGCAAAAGCTCAGTTTGGTCCCCCATGCACAACTGTCAGATTCATCCCATCTATACATTTTATCAGAATTTCCTTCTCCATCTGGGCCCAGACTGCCATGAAGACTATTTCTCAGCATATGTTTACACCTAAGCGTCCCATCATTCCCATTCCCTGTCAGTGCTCCCTTAGACAGTCATCATGTCCTCCTTTGTGCCACAGCCTTCCTCAACAGGATCCCTACTCAACCACATCATACAGTACTAACCAACTACTACTTGTGGCATTCAAATGTTAGTTTTCTCCCTTCTGACCGTGAAAGATTTTGCACCATAAATCTTCTTCCTCTGGCTCACTCCAGGGCACCGGAGGGCAGGTTAATAAATGTACAATCCATTGACCGGCAGCCATGAAATCAGAAAGGAGATTGAAAAAGGAAGAGGATTGAGCTGGACTTCCCTTCCACTTTACGTTCCTCTGGCTTTCCGTCGTGGCTTTTTCTTGCTGATCAGGCTTCGTATAATGCAGCTAGTCAGCAGGGTATCTGACGTTGCAGGTTTGATGTTTTCTGAAAAAAAATGGAAGGCAAATTCCAGCTATTTGTAGAATTTTGCAGAATCCACCTCAAAATCAGCTCCAAGTTATTTATGTAATTTTTTTAATGTAGATTGTGAGCCCCATATAGAGATCACAATGTACATTTTTCCCTATCAGTATGTCTTTTTTGGAATATGGGATGGAAATCCATGCAAATATGGGGAGAACATACAAACTCCTTGCAGATGGTTTTATGCCCTTGGTGGGATTTGAACACCAGGACTCCAGCGCTGCAAGGGTGCAGTGCTAACCACTGAGCCACCGTGTGGCCCCCAATCAGCTCCACCTTATGTCAAGTTATGTGAACTTACCCTTAGTGTGGTGAAGGTGACCTCTGGTTTTTCCCTGGCTTATGGGCATGGTGGCCACTGGTGTTCACTGGTTATGGTGACCATGACTCCCTATAGTTCTGCCAGTGTTATGCCCTTAATCCTTGGATTCGTATCCCTTTAATCTCAACTTTGTCACCAATCAGGAGCAAGAAAGGCCCGTCCTAACCTTCAGCTAAAAAGCTTTCAATCCCCAACCCTTGCTGGGATGGGTCCCACAATCTGGGTCTGATACCCCTTGTGGGCCCCTTCCTTTTTTATAGAGGGCTTGCAATAGACACATATTTTTAGAAGGACATGGGTGGAGAAAGAATATACTCCAAAGCATCAAAAAATGATAAACTTGTTTGCTCCACTGCAACTCTGCATTATTGTTCCAGGCTTGTAATGCTATATATCCATTGCAGGGACAACGCGTGGTCGATTCTCCAACTGATTAGGATTTGAGAAGCCAGACCTGAAATGACCCTATCTCGCCTCTCTCGTGTTAGATAGGTGTTTTCATGAGTCACCTCCGATAATTATTTTTGGGAACATGCATAGAGCATTGGTGGAGCCATGACATGTTTATCACAAAGCAACTTTGGATACCATTGAAAGGCACGTGGAATATGTGGGTGCAATATAAGAAAGTAAAAGTAATAAATAATGCAAGGAAGTGCATACAGTATAATAGTGTCAGCACTGTATACAGCCTGGTCCCTGTTTATTGGTTGTAGCCTACCAACTATATATCATTTGCCTTCTGCTTAAAGACACATTGTCTTTCACTTCCCATATAATAAATGATAGACGTCACGTACATAATGGTGTTTGTTGCTATTTCGTGACTGTTCCTATTTGGGATTTGGGACATGGTGTTCTTTGATTCATTATTCCTTGTTATGCTGCATTTTCTTTCATTTGGCTTTCAGTAGAAACACCTTAGAGGCATCCTGCTGAGTAATAAAATATATCATATACTTAAGCAAGTCTGGCAAACCCATGCAAGAAAATAGTACAGATACTTATCTAAGGCACTGCCCTGTTTGTAGATAGAGGTGACTTGCCAATCCTTTGTTTTACAGAGTCACTTGCAGTATCATTGTCAAAATGGGTGAAATTGATCATAAAAGTTGCTATTTGTGCATTTCGCACACCGTAGACCTCCTGGTTTATCATATATTATAATGCATGATGGTTCACTGGTTAGCACGTGCAGTGCTGGAGTCCTGGGTTTGAGTCTAGCCATGGACAACATCTGCATGTAGTTTGCATGTTCTCCCATCTTTGTGTGGGTTCCCACCCACCAAAGCAATACTAATACTTGGGACATGGACTGAGAACACTGCCTGTAAAGCGTTAAATGAATGTAGTATTTTTGATATTAAAAAGCAATGGCTGATGACTAGAGATGGGTGAAACCCGTTTCATCTCAGATTTGGATGAGTAGACCCCCTGGGTTGTTTCGGTCCAGACCTGTTTGTATAGAACCAGGTCTGGACCAGGTCTCTTCAGGTGTCATGACACTTGGCAAGCTCCATGCGTCCCCAGGTGCATGACGGGGAGACCACAAGAGGATCGAGAGAGAGACGAGACTGATGCTGTAAAGAGCCCCAGAAGAGGTAAGTGAAGGTGAATATAAGTGCTCGTTGTTTTTTTAAAATCTACCCCAGGCCTACAACTATAAGAGACCCAAGAGTATAACAATTTCGCTTCCACTTTGCAAGTGACGATCCCCAAAAGTTTTGCATTCGGACAAAAGCAGAACTTGTGGAAAAATTGTACCAAATCCGATTCGATTTGAACTGGTTCACTCACCTCCATAGATGACCAGTATCACATGATCTGTCTAGGGTCATTATAGCTATGTCTAGGCTACCTACAATTATAGTTGTAAGCAGAGATACAGCTCCTGGGCCCCTTTTTTTGCCACCTGATGACAGGGTTGAATTTGATGATGTAGTATTTTGGTGCATTCAGGGACAACTAACCAGTGTAATCTGCAACAGGAAGATCTATGAGGAACGACACTATGAGGTGTCACAACACTTATACAGATCAGATAATATGTAGATGCTTGTAGAGAATGGACTCGGTAATATCAGTGTGTTTACATAGAGAGATAACACACATAGCTTTATCAGCAAACTGCAATTAGCTGAACTGATTGTCCTGCCAGCAAGAGAAGTGAGTGATCTAATATTACAAAGACTTTACCTAAAAACCTAAATTCCATGGTGAGATTCGTAAATCAGAGATAAAATCATGGTTCATACCCAGCGAAGAATGAATGAAACAAGTTTTCTCTTAAGGCTCTCAAATTTGTGTAAATCACTGGAATGTTCATTAAAAAAAGAAAACAGAATCTCCTTGGGATATAACAGTATACAATAATGCCTTGTTCACACAGGGCACGGGACCGCGTATTTTGGTCCTGATTGTGATGCGGGCTGTCGCGGCTTCCAATAGTTGCGGCTTCCCGCTCCGGAGTAGGCCCAAATGAATGGGCCTAGTCCGGAGGGTGCTGTCGCGAGGTGGACGCCGGGGCTAAATCAGCTGAAGAAAACGCAGCTCGCTTCTTTTTTCCGTGAGCCGGAACATACCGTTCACGGAAAAAAGGAAGCTACCGGTCTACATAGACCTCTATTGTGAGGGGTTGGATTCTGAGTTGGATTCGGCGTTAGAATCTGCCCCCTCTTGCCCCGCATGAATAAGCCCTTAAGCATGTATTAGTGCATGACCTTTTGTCATAGATTTACTATAATAAACTTTAAAAGTATGATACTCTTACAGATTATGATAAAATCTCAGGTTCTAACTATAATTGCCCATAAATTACATCTTTAGGTCCTAACAACTTGGTGTAACATCAATCAAAATCAAGATATAGCAAGTTGTTATCAAGATGGAAACATATATCCCCGGGGGTTACTGTGAGTCATGTATGACTAGACAAAGTTTGATCTTCATATTTTCCATCTATGAAGATTATGATAAAAATGTTTTATGTATTGATTTATTGCAGATGTTACGATAGAGTGCTGGACACAAAAAGGAAATGTAAGTAAGTCTTAAGTAAGTAAGTAAGGAAGTAAGGAAGCATACCTCCCAACCGTGCCAATTTCCGCGGGACATTCACAAATTCGGTGTCCTGTCCCACGGTCCCGGTCGGCGGGAGGTAGGTCCCGATTTCAACTCATGAGTTGAACACAGCCGTGAGTAAAGCAGGAGCTATCACAGCTCAGCTCCTGCCTTACTGCTGTGCTCTGGCTTCGGCGTGTGTAGGCGCGATGTGATGACGTTACATCGGGCCTACAACTATGTGAGTGGAGGGAGAGAGCGGCGGGGGAGCGTTGGAAGGTGTGTTAAACACCGAGGGGAACATAATGTAACTGTATGAAACTGGGGGCATATGGGGGGGAGAACGGCATGTCACTGGGGCAGATGAAGGGGAGGAGAACGGCATGACACTGGGGCAGATGAAGGGGGGGAGAACGGCATGGCACTAGGGCAGATGAAGGGGGGAGAACGGCATGACAATGGGGCAGATGAAGGGGGGGAGATGAATCTGGGGCAGAGATTGGGGGACATGAAACTGTGGGCAGAGATGGAAGGGGGACATAAAACTGGGGGCAGATAAAGGGGTTATATGAAACTGGGGGAGAGATGGAGGGGGGAATATAATTTACAGGTGACTATAGGAGGATTATAATGTGTGTGGGCACATGGAAAATGAATTTGAACGGGCGGAGTCAACATAAAAGTGGGCGGAGCTAAGTTTGCCGTGGCGCGCACACACGCTGCATATTTTGTCCCTCTTTCGGCTCTTCAAAAGTTGGGAGGTATGATGAAGTCTTTGATTTCTATGGAGCCAAGAATCCTCTTATGGACCGAGAGTCCTCCTGTTCACCCATGCAAAAAAAAGGGATCACTTTGTGACCATGTGACTTTTTGATGAAGCTGGATGCAGGATATAGTGAGTAGACAACTATTACTATTGAGGGGGTGGTCTTTCAGACAGTATATAAAAATCACCAGAGTGTCCCTTTAAAGTCATCTCACGAGTATTTTAGGAGCGACTCAGGGAAACTGACTGTCCTTCTTTCTTCTCTCCTATGGCCACACTTGGTGATCTGTTGTGGAACGTCTGCAGTGACATATCCCACAGTGGACCCTGAATCAAAAACAATTGGTTTTCTCTGGGGGTTTAACCCCTGCAGTTAGAGTTGTTTTCATCTTTTTGCATTGGAGAGGTTATGGAGTCCACAGCAATAATTGACATGGAGCAGGTCCCAAACCCATAGCACATAGCATTTTTTGTTGTGGGCTGTATCTTGTCACTTATCAGGTAACAAAGTTAAGTGTATGAACAAAAGATAAATCTAAATCACATCAATATTTGGTGTTACCACCCTTTGCCTTCATAACAGCATCAGTTCTTCTTGGTACTTGCAGACACATTTGAAGGAACATCTTGGAGAACTAAGCACAGATCTTCTAGCTCTAGATGTAGGCTTGCTCAATCCGTCTTGTAATCCCAGACAGACTGGATGATGTTGCGTTCAGAGCTCAGTGAACACCATATCATCACTTGCAGGACTCCTTGTGCTTATATACACTGAGATAGTTCTTAATGCCATTTTCTGTATGTATGGGTCCGTTGTCCTGCTGCAGAATAATTTGGAGCCCATCAGAAGCCTTCCTGATGGTATTACATGATGGATAAGTATTTGCCTGTTTTAATCCAAGGAATCATTGGCATCTACCTACTGATTCCTGGAAAAGAATCAGTATGTAAAAGAAATCTAGTGTCTCGGGCTGTTTGGTAACCACAAGAGATCTGTATGTTGTTGTATTCACAGCTTGTTCCCAGAAAAACGGCAATCCCATATTTTCCAACTAATTGCAAACTTGTCTTACAGAATACTCTGCAGAATTGAGAGGTGAGGATCAGTGAGGGCATAGTTTACTTTGCTGGGTATCAGACCCATATACCAATCTAATACCGATGACCTATCCTAAAAAACACTATGAAATGATAGGAAAAATAGAAGCCACTGAATGATATCTGTCCTGCATAGGCTCCATGTTAGAAGAACATGCCAAGTGGTATATGATTTTTTTTTTAACTAGTTGCAACTGTATGGAATAGCACAGACCGAGCTATTTCATGCGATGAAAAATTGCAAGTGAGGTTTCACCCAAACAGAGGTATTTTTAACTTTTGTCTGGTTTATGTAACTGAAGGTCCAAATATAGTCTGAACGTAGCCTTAGACTGAAACTAACACATTGTCATCTGTAAATAATGGAACTTTCACCTTCTTCTTCCCTACCTGCATGCGATTGTAATTTCAATTATCTTCAGTATGTGTCTTGGGGCTAAGATTATGGTATTCTTCAAGGTGCTTATTGTCAATGTGCACAAAACTAAGAAAATTATAGAAAGCACAATTCTGGTACTTATCTATGAATCTTATGTAGTATTTTTAGAACTGGAAATTAGATATGACAGTTTGGTGGTCAGGTAGAAGATGGAGGTCTCTTCATCTCTATTACTGACTGGTGTTCAATGCTCCTTTGGACTACAACGGAAGTAGAAGGTGTACTGGGAATCCATTATGCCAGATAGAGCTTGATTTGCTCTGTATATTGGAGTCAAGAACTGGTTTTCAGGAATGAAGGTTAGCGTGAGAGGCTAAGAGTAGAGTAAGACCAAGGTCAAGAGGAAAACACAACTGCTGTAAAGGAGAATATCTGCATTGGTTAGGTTAATTCCAGAAGAAGTCAAGAAGGAGAACTGGCTGGGTGAACATTATCCAGTTACTTAACTATAAATGTATCTTCTATCTTTCTATAAAGTGCACCTTCTGCAATTGCAAGTTAGTCTACATTTCCTTCCTGTCTGTAACTAGGCCCAGACCAGCTCAAAGACTTGACCACAGCATGTCTGTGCGCACAGGCTTCCCATTATCCCTGTTGGTGACCCCACATAGTGATCATGCACCCTTGTGGGACACAGTCTCCCAATTAGAATCCCTCCTTGTCTGTATGCTACTGACTAATTGCTATTTTCATAATGAAAGGCCTCCTCTCTGGAAGTGGAAGGCTGTGTATTTTTAATGATGAAAGATCTCCTTTCTGGAAGTGGAAGGCTGTGTATTATAAATCTTTTTGCTCCAGCTTACCAGAGGGCAGGGGACATGAATTTACAATGCATAGGCTTCCAGCCATCACAGTAGAAGATCAATGTAGTTTATCCAACTCTAGTGTATTAATTCTATCTTTTTCTATTTGTCTATCTGGGACCATATGCCAGAGCCATGTGGATTTGCACTCGCTGTCTGTGGCAAGTTTTGGTATTTGGTGCTGCTCTGAACTTCTTTTTGTTATCTATCTGTCTATCTATCTATCTATCTATCTATCTATCTATCTACAAATTTCAAATAAAAAGTAATACCAAAAAATAGCCTGACTCAGCTGGTGGGTTCAAATCCTAAAGATTTGGCATTTGATCCCAGGTAAGTGATGCAAAAGATGGACAGCACTCTTAAAATATGAATCAAATGGGTGAAGAGTTGATATAGATTTGGAATAGATCTTCACCCATTTGATTTTTGGAGTGCTGTCCATCTTTTGCATTATCTATCTATCTATCTATCTATCTATCAATCTTTGGTAGTTTGGAAATAACACTCAGGGCTCATTCACATCTGCGCCCGGTCTCCGTTCTGCAGGTTTCTGTTTCCTGCACAAAACAGAGGCAGGATATGGAAACCTGCAGGACTCTTTCTCACCCATTCATTTCAATGGGTGAGAAAGCTGTCCGGCCGTGAGCGGCGGTGAGTGTTTTATGCTTTCCCCCGCGAAACCGTTTTTTTTAACATCCGGACACAGAGTTGGACATGCAGTACTCTGTGTCCGGATTTAAAAAAATAGTTTTGCGGCGGAGAGCATAAAACGCTCACCGCCGCTCACGGCCGGACCCGGTCTGTGGTTTTTGTCTTCTTGCATGCAGAACACGGAAACCACAGAACGGACTGCTGAACGCAGGTGTGAACCTAGCGTCACCTCAACCAATCTCTGTCATTCCCAGTTGTCCTAAAATAGACATGTCATTTATGGTAGCTAGTAATGAACACAAATAAAATAATGCCTATTGTAGGGTAACATGACTGTTCAGGCTATTGCAATATTTATAATCTTGGGACCACAAAACTCTGCAAATCCATATCAAATTTCTGCCATGTCCAGCACACTGGAGATATTACTTGTGTGCACAAAATCATTCCTAAATAATATAAATTCACACATTCATCTTAAAGCCAAAAATAACTCATATATTAGGTTAGAATGTCAATTTTTAGGTATAATAACTTATGCGAAGATAGCAATGCTGTATATATATACAGTCCTATGAAAAAGTTTGGGCACCCCTATTAATCTTAATCATTTTTAGTTCTAAATATTTTGGTGTTTATAACAGCCATTTCAGTTTGCTCTATCTAATAACTGATGGACACAGTAATATTTCAGGATTGAAATGAGGTTTATTGTACTAACAGAAAATGTGCACTATGCAATAAACCAAAATTTGACCAGTGCAAAAGTATGGGCACCTCAACAGAAAAGTGACATTAATATTTAGTAGATCCTCCTTTTGCAAAGATAACAGCCTCTAGTCGCTTCCTGTAGCTTTTAATCAGTTCCTGGATCCTGGATGAAGGTATTTTGGACCATTCTTCTTTACAAAATAATTCAAGTTCAGTTAAGTTAGATGGTCGCCGAGCATGGACAGCCCGCTTCAAATCATCCCACAGATGTTCAATGATATTCAGGTCTGGGGACTGGGATGGCCATTCCAGAACATTGTCATTGTTCCTCTGCATGAATGCCTGAGGATTTGGAGCAGTGTTTTGGATTATTGTCTTGCTGACATATCCATCTCCGGCGTAACTTCAACTTCGTCACTGATTCTTGAACATTATTCTCAAGAATCTGCTGATACTGAGTGGAATCCATGTGACCCTCAACTTTAACAAGATTCCCGGTGTCGGCATTGGCCACACAGCCCCAAAGCATGATGGAACCTCCACCAAATTTTACAGTGGGTAGCATGTGTTTTTCTTGGAATGCTGTTTCTTTTTGGACGCCATGCATAACGCTTTTTTTTATAACCAAACAACTCAATCTTTGTTTCCAAAATGAAGTTGGCTTCTCCAAATGTGCTTTTGCATACCTCAGGCAACTCTATTTGTGGCGTACGTGCAGAAACGGCTTCTTTCTCATCACTCTCCCATACAGCTTATCCTTGTGCAAAGTGCGCTATATTGCTGACTGATGCACAGTGACACCATCTGCAGCAAGATGATGCTGCAGCTCTTTGGAGGTGGTCTGTGGATTGTCCTTGACTGTTCTCACCATTCTTCTTCTCTGCCTTTCTGATATTTTTCTTGGCCTGCCACTTCTTGGCTTAACAAGAACTGTCCATGTGGTCTTCCATTTCCTTACTATGTTCCTCACAGTGGAAACTGACAGGTTAAATCTCTGAGACAACGTTTTGTATCCTTCCCCTGAACAACTATGTTGAACAATCTTTGTTTTCAGATCATTTGAGAGTTGTTTTGAGTAGCCCATGATGCCACTCTTCAGAGGAGATTCAAATAGGAGAACAACTTGCAATTGGCCACCTTAAATACCTTTTCTCATGATTGGATAGATCTGGCTATGAAGTTCAAAGCTCAGTGAGGTTACAAAAACAATTTTGTGCTTCAGTAAGTCAGTAAAAAGTAGTTAGGAGTATTCAAATCAATAAAATGATAAGGGTGCCCATACTTTTGCACCAGTCAAATTTTGGTTTAATGCATATTGCACATTTTCTGTTAGTACAATAAACCTCATTTTAATCCTGAAATATTACTGTGTCCATCAGTTATTAGATATATCAAACTGAAATGGCTGCTGCAAACACCAAAATATTTAGAACAAAAAATGATTAAGATTAATAGGGGTGCCCAAACTTTTTCATAGGACTGTATATATATATATATATATATATATATATATATATATATACCTTGGACTGATTTCACAAATAGTGAAAAGATGAGATCACAACTGGGCGCCCATTAGTTCATCCATTGTACTGTCAACATGTTGTCAACATGTATTAGCTCAAATAGTACAATATGGGGAAATAAATGCAAGACAGAGACATGAAATATATCAAAGACAAAGGGCTGACATCAGTTTAAGGACACAATTCAGATGCAGGTAAAAAAAGCTGAGTCTGGAAATATTTAATATGCGCTGACATCTCTATCACTGCTTGTACCATGAAGGGTAAAGTCACTCCGTGGTGTCTGTCTTACTGCACTGTCCATCATGGATGGTGATTAGAATGCTGCACATAGACCATATATGTATAAAGATACCTAAGGCGGTCTATTTTAGTGAATATAAGAAACGCTATCTAGTTTCTTAATCTTAAAAAATCTTGATATCTGTTTCCTTTTCCATTTATTAAGTCACTCTCCTCCTCCGTATCTGCATTCAGACTGTTTATTTGTATATAATCTGTCCTGTACTCAGGCTTACACAGACGTCTATGGAGAAGTGAGGGGGGAGGAGGAGGCTGTTAATTGATTTATTGCCTTATTTTGCACTCTAGTAGAGTCTTCAAGATACAGCAGTGTCAGCGGAGCTCTCTCACTCACAGTGTAGTAGTTATTTGGGTCTTTTCCAGCAGCCGCCTCCTCCCCTCCCCTCTCCATAAACATCTATGTAAGAGGTAACTCAACCTGATAAACAGAGGAGGAAACATATTTCTTTACCAAGATATATTACAAAATTTCTTATATTCACCTGTCTTATGTGTTTCATAATTTGAGGCACACTTTAAATATACTAGTAGAGAATTTAGAAAATAGAGGGATTTCCCATTTAGAATAGACGTCAAAGAACTGGCACATCCATACAACATATCACAACCTACTGATTGAGATTACCCCATGTATAATGGCAAAAACAACAACCCGCAAGGCTTCCGTAAGTATAATTAACATGCTTTGGTTTCCAAAAACGCGATTGTTTGGGAAATTGCAACATTTCCGTTGCAGGTATTTTTCTGCAAAGTGTGGATGGGATTCTCTAGACTGCAAAATGCCGCATTTTTTTGCCACGTGGGGCTTAAGCTTCAAAGCCCAATGACATGCTCACCTGATAAGCGCTGTCACCCTCAACATTTTGGTATTTTGTTTATCTGTTCGGCTATTCTGAAGCTATAAGCCATTTTAGTGTTTATACAATTTAGGGTATATTAGACAAGTGGGCGGTAACACTGAATGAAATACAGCACAGAGACCCCGCCCACATAGGAAACAACAGTGGTAGCCTCCTTGCAGACACTGTAGGAATGGTCAGTGTGTTATCCAGGTTTTTCCCAGATAGCACACTGACCAGAGGTGTAACTACCACGGTAGCAGCGGCTGCCACAGGTTCCCGTGGGCCCCTGATGTCTTTTTGTCTTTTTTTTGTGTGTGTAGTGGCCAGTATGGAGAATAATAGTGTGTGCAGGAATGCAGTTTGTGCAGGGTGGTCCTTTGGTCGGGGCCCCATGTCAAATGTTTGCCTTGAGGCCCAGCCATTCCTAGTTATCCCACTGACACTGACCCATCCATTTCTATGGACCCGTACACCTGACCATGTGAGGGCTGACACTCCGGTGTCCTATTCCTGTCCAAATGAAAGGGACCGTGGAAAAATAGCTGATGCACAGGCAGCACACGGATGATATGTATGTGTCCCCTGAGCGTCGCCCGTGCTGTTCGTTCACGGCATCTGGTAAGGGCACGGTCATGTACAACCGGCTTTACTGCCTACTTGGCTATGTCAATGTATTGACATAAAAGGGCTTATATCTCTGGAATGGCTGAGCAGATTTGGAGGAACACCAAATCACCAAAATGCTCACAGTGATCAGATGACATATAATTGTATTTTTTAGACCTGCTTCTATCTATCTATCTATCTATCTATCTATCTATCTATCTATCTCCTATCTATCTATCTATCTATCTATCTATCTATCATCTATCTATCTATGTATCTCCTATCTATCTATCTATCTATCTATCTATCTATCATCTATCTATCTATCTATGTATCTCCTATCTATCTATCTATCTATCTATCTATCTATCTATCTATCTATCTATCTATCTATCTATCATCTATCTATCTATCTATGTATCTCCTATCTATCTATCTATCTATCATCTATCTATCTATCTATCTATCTATCTATCTATCTATATATCTATGTATCTCCTATCTATCTATCTATCTATCTATCTATCTATCTATCTATCTATCTATCTATCTATCCGTTGATGATCACAGTTGAAAATGACAGTAAAATATTCTGATATACCTGCACTGACTAATAACGGCTAAGTATATGGAAATATGGTTTATTATATTTTTCTAATCATTATAATCCAATTACAGCTCTTTGTTCTGACAGGACAGACTGGCATTAGTCAGACATTAGTCTTTTTGATTTATAATTTGACCAAATAGTGACCTCTAATGGTCAGCACTGTTATCACAGACCCTGGTGAATTATTATCTATATCCTGGAGATTAGAGGCTTTTGTCGGCCACTATACGACATCTCCATTCATGCTGAGAACAGAAGTTACACATTTACTTTAGCAGTAAATAGCAGAATACATAAACCAGGGCTAATTCCATTTCGGCTCTCTGGATAGTTACCAGCAGCTCTTACAATAAGGATTTGCGTGCAAATCTTACTATAACCCAAGGCTTTACATAAACTAAATGAGCAGGTCATTGGGAAATAACTGGTATTTCCAGTTTTTTCTTTGTACTTTACTGCACGCACACTAAAGTAACAATGATCTAAGCCTGCAAGGAAGAGGTGAGGAAAACATCCTAAATGCTAGTTCTGATCTCACCCCATTCATCTTCTCATTTCTGCCATTCATCTAATGGCCGGGCGCTTACTTGTGAAGAATATGTTACAGGCTGTTATAGGGCCGCATATAGGATTTGAGTTATCTAATGAAAACGCCTATTTTTAATATATTGTCCATGTGAATAATAAATTAAAGGGATTGTATGAGAATTAAAGGGAGTCTGCAGAACCCAGCAGAAACCCAACCCCACTCATAGACGGGTTAGGGTCACCTGATTCCCCCTCGGGAATCGCTGCCTTTATACTAAAGATATCACTGATCACATCCATAACTGACCTTATAGATCCCATAATTCTTGGATTCCAATGGGCTTTGAGTATTTCTCAGTGGTCACAACATGTCCTACGAGACTACTGGAGTCACACTGGCTCTGACAATGGCATGTGTAAAGGAGTTAGGAGTTGCCATGTAATGCTAGCGTTGCATCTCCTTGGATAGCATACTGACCTGTGGCGTAACTAGGAATGGCGGGGCCCCCATGGCGAACTTTTGACATGGCCCCCCCCCAACCGACACCGACGTCGAAGGCCTCGACTGCCCCCCTCCTCCGCACTCTATTATGTCCCTTAGTGGCCCCTGCACACAGTATTATGTCCCTTAGTGGCCCCTGCACACAGTATTATGTCCCTTAGTGGCCCCTGCACACAGTATTATGTCCCTTAGTGGCCCCTGCACACAGTATTATGTCCCTTAGTGGCCCCTGCACACAGTATTACACCCCATAGTGGCCCCTGCACACAGTATTATGTCCCTTAGTGGCCCCTGCACACAGTATTATGCACCATAGTGACCCCTGCACACAGTATTATGTCCCTTAGTGGCCCCTGCACACAGTATTACACCCCATAGTGGCCCCTGCACACAGTATTATGTCCCTTAGTGGCCCCTGCACACAGTATTATGTCCCTTAGTGGCCCCTGCACACAGTATTATGTCCCTTAGTGGCCCCTGCACACAGTATTATGTCCCTTAGTGGCCCCTGCACACAGTATTACACCCCATAGTGGCCCCTGCACACAGTATTATGTCCCTTAGTGGCCCCTGCACACAGTATTATGCACCATAGTGACCCCTGCACACAGTATTATGTCCCTTAGTGGCCCCTGCACACAGTATTATGCACCATAGTGACCCCTGCACACAGTATTATGTTCCATAGTGGCCCCTGCACACAGTATTATGTCCTTTAGTGGCCCCTGCACACAGTATTATGTCCTTTAGTGGCCCCTGCGCACAGTATTACCCCCCATTGTGTCCTCTGCACACAGTATTATACCCCATAGTGGACACCCATAAACAATTATTATACTCTGGGGTCTTTTCAGACCCCAGAGTATAATAATCGGAGACCCAGGGGAATAAAAACATAAAAAATTACAGTTTCTTACCTGTCCCCCGGCTCCTACGCTGTCTTCTCCACTGCTGTCCTTCTGAAATGACGTCAAACGTCACATGACCCAGGACGCAGGCCGGGTTCATGTGACGTCAGAGACGTCAGACATGCAGGAAGGAGGACTGGCAGGATCATGGAGAGGTAAGTAACAGTGTTTGTTACGTTCCCTTACCTCTCCCGGTCCGCCGATCATTATACTCGGGGGTCTGCAAAGACCCCCGAGTATAATGATAGTATTTGTGGGGCCCGCGGTGTCACTTACCGATCCCGGCCCAGTCAGGATCGGCAAGTGAATAGGGCCCGCAACGGCCTATTAAAAAAAACCCCCAAAAAACGCAGCGGTAGCAGCTGTCATCGGGCCCCCTAATGGCCCGGGCCCTGTGGCAGCCGCCTTCGCTGCCTCTATGGTAGTTACGCCCCTGATACTGACCCATTCATTTCTATGGCCCCATTTACATGACCATGTATCTTCAAGGCTATGAGCCGGGTGCAAAATGTAGGATAGCTCCTAGTTTTGTCTGTTTTGCGGCATGAATTCACTGACCTCAGTGC
The DNA here is from genome assembly GCF_031893055.1 of Leptodactylus fuscus. Classification (NCBI taxonomy): domain Eukaryota; kingdom Metazoa; phylum Chordata; class Amphibia; order Anura; family Leptodactylidae; genus Leptodactylus; species Leptodactylus fuscus. Next base: position 34,952,204 of record NC_134267.1, on the reverse strand, counting down.
CATAGAGGCACATGGTCGTCTGTATGTTGCCTAAGGCTGGGGCCCCCAAAACGTTGCGTTTTACATCACCTGCAAAGTGAATGTGGATGGGATTCTAGTTAATCCCATCCACACATTGCAGAAACAAAATCTGCCGTGAAAAACTGCATTTTCAAAAACGCTTGAATCTTTGAAAATCGCCGCATCTCAATCACACCTGCGGAAACCCCAGAATTTTCTGTATAGGTAGAATAGGGACAGAAAGTCTGCAGAGGAAAACTCCGCAAAATCGAATTGAAAAATACTGCTGAAAGAAAACGCAACGCGTTTCTGCCATGTTTTTTTTTTTTCCGCAGTATTTTTTTGCTGCATTTACTATATGGGGCCTCAGCCTAAGGGAGAATTTACATGTGGCAGATTGTAATTGTAACTTCTGTAACTGAAAATCATTTCCTTTCCTCTAAATGGGATTAGTGTGTGAATATACCATTAGGTATCTGGATACCTTTTCCTGGAAAGCAGAATATGCCATTTACTTCAACTTATGCATTCTATGTACGCAGTCATGCATGGCAGTCAAAATATTTCACATTAGGATACTGCATTCTTTGACTGGTTTAACCCCTTACAGATCAATGAGAGCTGAGCTGGACTACCGACACCCAGGACTATAATGTTTCCCACTCTGTGCTGTGTAGACGGTGACTTGCAAAAGTATTCGCACCCCTTGAACATTTTCCCATTTTGTGACGTTATGTGAGCTTTATTATCTGCCCTTATTAAAGGGATCCTATCATTAGAATCCATTTTTTTCTAACTAACACGTAGGAGTAGCCTTAAGAAAGGTTACCTTTAGATGTTTTCTCCACGCTGCCGTTCAGTAGATATTCTGTTTTCCGTCTTTATGCAAATGAGTTCTCTCACAGGACTGGAGGCGGGCCCCAGCGCTCAAACAGCACTGGGGGCGTCCCCAGTGCTGCGAAAGAACTCTCTAGCGCCGCCTCCATCTTCTTCAGGAACTGGCCTCTACGTGTCGCCTTCCAATCTGCTAAGCATGCTCAATTGGCTCTGTCAGTGGGCAGAGCCCACTGCACCTGCGCGCAGCCATTTTTTTTGTGGCCGCTTACGCAAGCTCTTGTAGTAAGCGGCCACAAAAAAATGGCCGCGCACAGGTGCAGTCAGCTCTGCCCAAGGCCCGCTGGCAGAGCCGATTGTGCATGCGTAGAAGATTGAAAGCCAGGCCGGAAGACGACGCATAAAGGCCGATTCCTAAAGAAGATGGAGGCGGCGCTGGAGATTTCTCTCGCAGCATTGGGGATGCCCCCAGTGCTGTTTGAGCACTGAGGACCGCCCCCAGTGCTCCGAGAGAACTCATTTACATAAAGACCGATAACGGAATATCTACTGAACGGCGACACATAGAAGACATCTAAAGGTAGGAGAAGAATAGCCTTTCTTAAGGCTATTCCTACATGTTAGAAAAAAAGGGATTCTAATGATAGGATCCCTTTAATGCCAAACCATCTAACTAGAGCTTCATGGCAACTATGTCTATGACTCCCAACCAAAGATCTCCATGTATCTCTGTAGCTTCTTCACTCATGTTAGTGAATGGAATCGCATTGCGACCCCATGGGTACCGCAACTTCTAGTAGCAAAATGGGTTGCAAAGTGGCTCCATTCACTAACATGAATGAAGGAGTTGCAGAGCTACGCAGCAATCTTTGGTCGTGGCCAAAGTGACCATGTGGCCCTAGCCTAAAGCGTATACTAGAGATCAATGCAGTCATTTCAATCGCAGAAATGTCTTCCAGAAACACCACCAACCTTGTCCATGGGCTGTTCTAGGTTTTGCATCTAAACCCTATTTAATAAATGGGACTAAGATGCAGTACCATACACAACCCATTGACAAGAGAGGCGCTGTTTCTGGAAGAGGGCAGAATGTGTTTCTCATCTCATATGGCGGCATTAATGCCGCCCTACGTACACTTACTAGAATCCTCTTTAGTTCCCGGTACAGAACATGATCTAGAAACCAATATGGGAAGAGACACATCAATAAAATAAATGAAAACTTCTGTTTATGAGTAATGTGAGTCGTAAAAGAAAAAAATGCTATATAGAGAAATAAATTTACTTTGTGCAAGCAGATCTGGACAGGCCGTCTTTGTTCCAATACGTCCACATCTCAGAGCGCCATTCAGATTTAATATCCAATTTGTCCTTGGATCGTACGGCCCATCAGCCAGTCGTTTTTCTTCCATCTCCGGCCACTCAGCAGCCATGTTTTCATAAGCTGAGCGGTTTTTCTTTTTCCTTTGTAAGGGCATTTCTTCGTGATAGTTATATGAAACAGATGGACGCCGTTCTTTAAGTACATGGGGTCTGCTAAGCGTTAGATTTACTGGCTGTTGCTTATGTCTCTACTTCTTTACTTGTAACCAGATGTTCTTTGTTTAACATACCTGCAATGCAAACTTAATATGCGAGGTGTTTCATAAAAAGATTAGAAAATACACAAATTTAGGCAAAAAAACCACGGTGAAGGTAGGTTATAGGAATGACAGATAATCTGTTACTGACATGTGCAGATATCTCCTAGAGGTCTGGGGGGAATTGATTTAGAAGGAGATAATTGTACTCAATAAACAGCCCCTCATTATTATCTAGGGGGGCCGCAACCTAAATCATGTAGACCGGGAGGTAGACAGTGCTCGGGCGGCCATAGGAAAGCTCGGCCAGGGCTAGAGAACCGTCGGCCTTCCATTCACTTCCATGGGCGTTCCAAGAACAGCAGAGCAAGTATGCATTCTGGGAGTTGTAGTTCTGCAACACCTGGAGAGCCGAAGGTTCCCTAGCCCTGCGAGAAGGGCCACCAAATGCCTCGGCCATCATTTATCCCATAGACAAAAGTATAACTAATACAATCTATCAGAGGCATAACGTAAAGCTCTTGGGGTCCAATGCAAAATATATGGGGCGTCTACTTACCATATGCTATCTATAATGCTGGTATATTTTTATGTTGGAGATAGGCCTTTGGGACCCCCGTGGCTCCAGTGATTGCACCGATGCTACCTCTGCACCCCCTATGGCTCCTGCAAGATATCCAATAGCTGGGTGATAAATCTGGTGCATGTTTACTACCCTATGTGGTCTAAGTTTATATGACCTTCTACTTTGCACCAGAATTTTGGCTAAATTGTGGTTTGAATAGGTCCATCTTAAGCCCCTTTCCTCCTGTGCCAAGGTAGTAAAAAGTACCTACAACATATAATAAATGTAGGTCACAGTTCAGTTCGGTTTATTGGGGGAAAATTAAAAGGGTTTTGTTACTTCAGACACTTATTCCTTATCCACAGAACAGGGAATAAGGCCCTATTCACATCTGCGTTTGGGTTTCCGTTCAGGAAGTCCTATACACATTAAAAAGCAGTTACCTGGGAAACCTGTGGACCCCATAGACTATAATGGGGTCCGTGTTGTTTCTGCACAAAACATGTGGAGTGAAAAGTCCTGCAAACTGAGCAGAAACAACACGGATCCCATTATAGTCTATGGGGTCTGTGGGTTTCCTTAGGTAACCACTTTATAATGGCTATAGGTTTCTGTTCCGGAACGGAAACCCGAATGCAGATGTGAACCAGCCCTAAGTGTTAGATCACTGGGGGTCTGACCGCTGGGAAACAGAATATTGGGGAACAAAAACTCTCCCCGCAGCCATCATGTGATTGACGTTCCAGTAAGCTTTCTATTGCCGGAAGCCCCATAGAAGTGAACAGAGTGTCAGCTGGGAATGTGCATTATTTAGCTTACTTATATAGCGCCAACATATTCCGCAGCGCTGTACAGACATTGTCATCATTGTCCCATATAGGGCTCACAATCTATATTCCCTATCAGTATGTCTTTGGAGTGTGGGAGGAAATCAGTGCTTCGTTCACTTTTTGTCCCCACGTTCTCCTGATATCTGGGGGTCCCAATATATCATTGGGGGTTCCCCTTTATTTTCTTCGTCCCCCTTCTTGTATGAAAAAATGTACTTGTACATTTCAGACTTAATATAAAATCTAATGGAGAAAAACAACAACTCCAAGTACATAGAAGGATAAATATCGTGCAAAAAAAACTGAAACAAACTATAGTCATCAAGGAAAACTCATCTGCTGTAAGACGTAGTGACTTGGAAGTTCCTCTCCTGGCCCGATGCCCGATCCACGTTCACCAGAGCTGGACGTAGTCCTGAGCTGACAGGCGGCTGCTGAGACATGACTTCCTATTCACAGCACGTGTCAGACTGTTCTCTCTCATCAGCAATGTACCGACCAGAGACAATGAGAAGAAATGGGGGATTTTAGGTGACTGAGTTAGCTGAGATAGGAAATGGAAGAGATGAACAGTGCCAGTGATCATGGCCTTTACTGCCATATTATAGGGTTTAGGATTACAGGTCTGTTTTCTCCAAAAACAGCGCCACTTTTGTACATGTGGCTGTGTCTAGTATTGCAGCTCTGTCTCTGAATGGGGTAAGAGTATCAAAGAGATTCATAAAAACCCCAATATAATATGTCATGAAAAACAAAAAAAAAAAGTGTATTTGAATCTGGCCTAATAAAGTCTCTTTGCTCTATTTGTTATGTTCAGAGACTGCAGATGGGGAGGCCAGAAATTTCGATCCTCTGTTTCCCCTGCAGCCGCTCCGACTCTCACTGACATGACTGACTCCTCTACTTGGGTCACAGGTCCGAGTGCACAATCTGTACGGCACCCATTCTTTCACCGACTTTCACCTAAGTGGATGAATCAGGTCTACAAAAATGGTCCTGATAGTCTGATGCATGAAAAATCACAGTATGCTCTATTTTTCATGGATCACGAATCGCACACGGCTGATGAACTTGGTCGTCTCAAAAGGCTTTTAGAGTATAATATGTGACTATTAGCCCACCAGACTACCAGTAAATCTTCCAGCTGAACCAGGTCCTGATGCAGTATTGGATCTTAAAGTTTCACAGAAGAAAGCCATATTTGAAGCCATGCACATGCTCCTAGAAGCAAATCTTAGGGCATTGATTCCCCAATGTCTTTGTTCAAAGAGGGCCTGGATGTCTTTCTCGAACAGAAAAATATTAGATTAGATTTTGGTAAAGACACGTTGATCCAGGGTTTTATAGTGATTGCCAGTTTGGAGTTGGGAAGGAATTTTTCCCCTTAACGTGGGACAAATGGCATAAGCCTCATGGGTTTATTTTGCCTTCCTCTGGATCAACACTGTAGGGTTATAGATTGGACTTGATGTCTTTGGACAACCTCATCTACTATGGAGCCTATTCATTTGTTGATGATTTGTTCTGCGAGTACAATAGTAAGAATACAGTGTAGAAAGCAGCCTAAAGTGGATATGAACATGTCCTATATATATTTATAGTGGAACCTCACACTCATATACTCTGGTGAGTACTAGGGTTGAGCCGATCTTGACTTTTCAGGATCGATTTTGAAATCTGATTTCCGATCAATTTTCATTCGAACCCGATCTCGATCCCAATGCAAGTCAATAGGATTTTTTTACTAATCGGAGATCGGATTTTAAAAACAATCCTATTCACTAGACAGCATGGAATCTAACAATTGAACGCTTTAATTGTTAGAATCCACGCTGTGTAGTGATTTTTTTAAATCACTAAGTAGCCAGAGAATTTTTTTTTAATCCTCTGGCTACTTAGTCCCCCCTGGTGTCCACTTACCTGCAGAGATGGCTGGTCCGGTGCCTGGTGTTCTCGTTCTTCTTCGCCTCGCTGTCCCCTGCCTCCCAGGTTAGGAGAGTGTGAGCGGGTTAGGAGAATGTGGGTGTGTACTGGGAGGGGAGACGTCACATCTCCCCACCCTGTACCTGGCCACACTCTCCTAAGCCACATGCCCCGCCTTCTTCCTAGCTCTTTAACACTAACCTGGGAGTGGGCAGCGAGGCGAAGAAGAACGAGAACACCAGGCACCGGACCAGCCATCTCTGCAGGTAAGTAGCTACTAGAGATGTTAGCTAGTCTTCCATTAGAATGAATGAACGCAGCCGGCGCGCAGGGGGTTAAGGCTGTGTGCCAGCTGCTTCCATTCATTCCTATGGAACCGCAGCGGAGCCTTCACACTGAGTATACACTCTGCTCAGAATGAACTTTTCCGAACACAATCGCTCAACCCTTGTGAGTACGTCAACGTACTCCATATTTCCCAACACGCCCTTATTTGCTGCGGTAATCTCTGAGTTTTTGGAAACTATCCTTGCAAATGGGGGACGAGGATATTAGGGCTTTCTTATGGCGTTTGATGGAGCAAACAGAACGTTTATCCATAGTAGAGATCCTGTATAGTTACATATTAATACAGACTGAAATACTGCACACAGTCATTGCAAAGATCTTTATTATGAATCCAAAGGGGACACAGGATCCAACCATTCACAAAAGGTGATAGATATACCGTAGCTTCTTCTCCTCCTTTCTGTATAGGGGACACAACAATACCATAAAAGTCTTCAAACCAGATTCGAAAAACATGACTGCTTTTTTCTTAGACCAGGGTCACACCTGACTATACGTTGTGACTGGTACTGAAGTGAATGGGGTTAAGCTGCAATTCCATGCACAATCTGTGGTTAGATATGGCACTGTTTCTGGGAGAAAGCAGCCATGTTCTTTAAATCCTAGAACCCCTTTTAAAGGACAGAATTGCAACATTTACGTTTAGTCGGGAGGGATACTAGGTCTAGACGTCACCTCGTGGTATACAGAGATTTATTAGACCATGCATATACTGATATTGGGGAAGGAGTTTTTCTGATTTCACTTTATTCCAAGATTATCCCACTAGGGTTCAAAAAACCGAGACATCGATCTATAGGGATTAACCAAAGAACGAAACCAGATCTCATCCTGATAGAACATATATTATAAATTATATGAAACAAAAATACACACATAAAACCTATAAATAATCATAATACAGACCATTGTCTATAGACCAAATAATATGAAAATGAATATGACAAATATACAGGCATTACAAAGTCCCCATATAACAGACAATGTGACATAGGTCACAGCTGATTCCAATCCATGATTATATAATTCAAAATTCGCAATTCCAAAATATAGAACAGTCAATATAAATTATGCAAATGCATAAATAGACTATATAATAAGTAGAATAAATACCCCTGAATTAACCACTATACCCACCATAAGCCATAGTATACGTCCTCACACTGTCCAACACCACAACGCACGTTTTGCACCAAGCTTCGTCAGGGAGGTACTTTCCAAAAGGTGATGCTAAGACAAGTTCCCCCCCTTCCCCAAGGAGGATTTTTTTTTTTTTTTTTTGCACATTCCCATCCCAGAATTCTTACCAGAGCATGCATGGTCCAATAAGTCCCTGTAGTCCCCAAGGTGAGGTCTCCTTAGGGCCCCTTCACATGGCGTAAGTGCTCGGCTCATTCCGAACCGTACACGCGAGCGCTTCTAAACACTTCCCATTCACTTCAATGAGAGTGCGCATAAAGCCGGCTTTACAAGTGCTCCCATTGAAGTGAATTAGAAGTGCTCGCGTGTACGGTTCGGAATGAGCCGAGCACTTACGCCATGTGAAGGGGCCCCGCTATAGTATCTCCTCTTTTGGTCCACAGCTGTGACCTCTCAGCCAGTCAGTATCCTGCTTTCCACTATAATCTTGAATCAGCTGTCTGTGGATGGTTCTTCTTCCTTTGGGAGGAATTTCCAGACTATGCCACTAGTGTCAGGAAAACCAAACATGTATAAGGAGCTCCCTTCTGAAAGGTGGTGCTAGAGCCAGATCTCCTCCACCAAGGAAGACTTGTTTGCATATTCCTGTCCCACCATTTACTTTTACTATCTATCTATCTATCTATCTATCTATCTATCTATCTATCTATCTATCTATCTATCATCTATCTATCTATCTCCTATCTATCTATCTATCTATCATCTATCTATCTATCTATCTATCTATCTATCTATCTATCTATCTATCATCTATCTATCTGTCTCATATCTATCTATCTCCTGTCTATCTATCTATCTATCTATCTATCTATCTATCTATCTATCTATCCATATCTATCTATCTATCATCTATCTATCTATCTATCTATCTATCTATCTATCTATCTATCATCTATCTATCTGTCTCATATCTATCTATCTCCTGTCTATCTATCTATTTATCTATCTATCTATCTATCTATCTATCTATCCATATCTATCTATCTATCTATCTATCTATCTATCTATCCATATCTATCTATCTATCTATCTATCTGTCTCATATCTATCTATCTATCTATCTATCTATCTATCTATCATCTATCTATCTATCTATCTATCTATCTATCTATCAGTCTCATATCTATCTATCCATCTATCTATATCTATCTATCTATCTATCTATCTATCTATCTATCTATCTATCTATCCATATCTATCTATCTATCTATCTATCTATCTATCTATCTATCTATCTATCTATCTATCTATCTATCTATCTATCTATCATCTATATCTGTCTCATATCTATCTATCTATCTATCTATCTATCTATCTATCTATCTATCTATCTATCTATCTCCTGTCTATCTATCTATCTATCTATCTATCTGTCTCATATCTATCTATCTATCTATCTATCTATCTATCTATCTATCTATCTATCTATCTCCTGTCTATCTATCTATCTATCTATCTATCTATCTATCTATCTATCTATCTATCATCTATCTCCTATCTATCTATCTATCTATCTATCTATCTATCTATCTATCTCCTATCTATCTTCTATCTATCTATCTATCTATCTATCTATCTATCTATCTATTTTCCTATAAAAACACACAAGCCATAGATATGGTCCTGGTTATACCATCGGTGTATTGGCTGGGTTTTAGTGACCTCTTCTCTGTTTAGAGACTCAAGGCTTTATACCACAAATAGCTTGTCCGAATTATGGTAGAATCCAGGATTAGGATTTGGAAACCCAAGTTCTCACTTTCCACAGGAACACGGAACTGAAAAACAGATTACATAAATGTTATAAGAGCTATAAACAAATTGACAAAATTGGCAGCCTGAACTATATGAAAAATCCTTGTTAGTACAAGTCAGGATTATAAGCACTTTGGCAAGTTGTCCAGCGGATGCGGTTACATGGTAGACTCCTATAATAAAAAACGCACTTACACTAAAATTATAGAATTCGGTCCATGCATGATGGATATATGAGCAAATATGTTAACTGCACTGACAAAAAAGGAACTTCATGTATGTTTGGAGATGTATTATTGCTTGGGGCCTCAGCGATCACTAGAACAGGGGTCCCTAATGCTCCTACTCACCGAACGCTTGAAGTCAGGAGGATTTGGCACCGAACTGTAGCTGAGCATGAATGCTGCATCTCAATCCAAAGTCTATGGGACTGACAGAAATAGATGATAAAGAATGGTGGAATGAAAGAGTATGATTCGGAAGGAGTCCCATCAGTTTATACCCCCATGGTAGAAATCATAACTGTCTGGCTTTGCAGTGCTGCAGTCCTGGGTTCAAATCCTGCCAAGGTCAACATCTGCAAGGAGTTTGCATGTTCTCCCCATGTTTACATGGATTTCTTCCCATACTCCAAAGACATACTGATATATATAGGGCTCACAATGTAAATTAAAAAAAAAATCTTAAATGTCTTTTGCGGGACCTATCTTTATCATAGATAATCAGTAATAGATTTGGGGTAAAGGGAAGGTCCGAAACTCAGTAGCACCCCTACCAATCTGCTAATATCAGAATTCATGTAGATGGAACTACCTAGTATATGGAGCCGGTGACACACGGCTCCATCCACTGTGTAGGGGCCATGACAGGTTATTTCAGTAGCAGTAACCAGAAATGGCCACTACACAGTAAGAGGAGCTGTAAGATTCCACTTCTATACACAAGGGCAGATTTACTAATACTGTGCAAACTTAAGCAGCTTTCACAAAGAGTTAACACTCCGCTCATTCTAACACATAAACACGTTCAGAGTGAGCGGAGTAAAACAGAATCCCATTGACTTCAATGGGTTTGGTCTAAAATAGATATGGAAAATCTTTAAACTCTGCAGAATTTTTAGTGCCAAACTACTGATTTAATAGTTGCAGTGCTCTTCATAGCAGGGCCACTAGCAGCTCCACTGCCACCAATGCACTATTAACTCTGTACTAGGTCAGCATAGCAAGAGCACAGCGCCTAATAATGGAGGTGGCACCACTATGAAGCTTTTTAGTATTTCATCCCACTGCTATCAATGTTTTCTTTAAGGAAGACATCATGGAAAGGGGCAGGGGAACAGAGACAGGCAATGCCCAGCAATTCATTTGAATCGAAGGGCAGCTTCTGCTAAGACATTTAGTGTATTGCAGGGCCAAAATATTGTGTCAACATGCGAGAGCTGATATTCATGACTGGTACATCTGTACTTCTAACCACTTATGGATCCATCCCAAGTAGGAACCTCCCGGGACAGAGAAATGGTGAAGGACCTATTTGATGTTACCATAATGTGACCTCATCATAGAGGGATGGAGCAGTAGAGAGAAGTGGCGAAGGACCTGTGTAATGTCACCTTCATGTAACCAGGGCAGAGAGGGATGGAGGTCAGTGGTGAAGATTTTTTGTAATATACTTTATTAACCTACCTAACTTCCTTTTAATAGAAAACAGGCTGAGGGGGCCACTCGGTGGCTCAGTGGTTGGCATTGCAGCGCTGGAGCCCTGGTATTCAAATCCCACCAAGGGCATAGAACCATCTGCAAGGAGTTAGTATGTTCTCCCCGTGTTTGCATGGATTTCCATCCCATATTCCAAAAAGACATACTTATAGGGAAAAATGTGCATTGTGGGGCTCACAATCTACATAAAAAAAAATTGAAATTAGGCTGTAAAGTTCTCATTAGCAATGTTCTAACAAAGCATTGTCAGGGAGAATCTGTCCTGTACATTTGTACTAAAGAAAATAGTTGCGTGTGGTAGATACCTACAGATATAGAGGGCATGCATTATGGCTGAAAGTAGCGATGTGACATCTTACTAAAGCTCAGCTGACTAAAGTGAGAAAAGAATAGCTAATATAATTCCTGCACCGATGTATTGTATGTGAAGAATCTTGAAGGTCCTGATAAAGCGGTCGTCAGGGGACTAGATAGTTATTCCAATGATCTAGGACACTACATTCATCTCATAATGACTCCTTCCATTGGGTGAACAAGCAGCAGAGACAATGCTTGGAATATGTAACGTGGCGCACAGCTTAATGTCGTAATTGTTCAAAGCTACACACTTTATTTTATCTGCAATTCATAAGATTGCATCATCTCAATATTATTTCAATGTAAACTTAGTTTAGACCCTGTTCACATATGTCCTTCCTTGCCATTGGAGGCTACAGTGGAATAAGCTGCCACTTCACTTACACTGCAAAAAATCTAATCCTGCGTAGTATATGTTCATAACAAGAGAAACTTCTTACCTCTTGGCTTAACAAATATTGATGCATGGCACATGATGAGCAGCTTTAATAAATAAATTCTTGATACTATGTCATGAGATGTCTATCCTATGCGTGGCCACCCAGTGGTTATATTGTGAATTGCAGCCTGTCACTGATTTATCATATTGCAATATTGTATTGAATTTGTTCTGTGACAAATTGTAGTCTTTAAATATATTCCAGTTACGCTAAAGCTGGACACGTATGTAAGAATATGTGATGCTTTAATAATGGTGATTTTTATGTATACGTTGCTAGAATTCTAAAGATGGAGGAGCTATACTAAGGGAACTTTTTTTTTTTTTTTTAGAATGAATGTGTTTATGTGTAAAAGAGATGGCACAGCTAATGTCTAAATTGTTCAGAGTTTTCATCTACATAATAACTTTTGGCAGCCTTCAACCACCACTAGGGGGAGCTTAGGAGTATATTGAAGCTGTGGTTTGTTTTTTTGCATTCTAAGGGAACTCTATATAGTTGCATGTATAAAGCTCCCTCTAGTGGTTACTGCAGTAAGTCAGTAAGTTCTACATGAAGAGAACATGGTATGTGACATCCACCCAACCTGTGGATAACAGGTCAGCGGATTGTACCGGGGAGGACATGTTGGGATTTGTAGTGCCACAACAGCAGAAACGAATCCGATTACAATAAAATATGTTTGCACATGGAGTCTACAATTATTACCCATTGCCAGCGATGTTATAATGTAATAAATCTCGGAATGAGCTTGTTCAAACACAAAGAACAGAAGTACAATTGTTTATTCAGGAACTGCCACAAGTGTATCGCTTCAATGGAAACATTATCAGAAATTTACTACAGTGAGTTGTGAAATCTCCTTGACATATAGTGGTTTTTTACTACGGTGAATTGTGAAATCTCCTTGACATATAGTGGTTTGGTTGATCCTTAATGCCACAGGCGCCTACCTCTATGCCAGCAATATACAATATGCAGATTATGTTGGTGCAATCTAAGGCTAAAGCTTCTGTACCCCAATGTAAAATCTGTAATGGGGCCCCTATATACCCTGTGCCATTTAAAATAGCAGTATAGTTTATGTTGCAGACGGACCCTTGGGGCCCCATCAGGGTCCAGGGCCCGGTAGCAGCTGCTCCTATCTGCTCTGTTTCTGCAGTGGCAAAAAAACCCTCAGCTTTTTCGCAACCTGACTCATCTAATATTGCTGTTTTGGCAGCGTGGGCACAGATTTTATCATACCCCAAATCACTACACAGAAACGTCCACAATAAATCTGCCATCCCCTATAGTGAGCAATATCTGTTACAAAAAGAAAGAAGTATGTTCTTTCCTAAGATGTCAGTCGAGATGGTCACCTGATTTTATCCTGACCACATATACGGATGACTACATTATATTAAACACCCCTGGGGTCACCTTTGTACCCCCTTAAGCGATGTGTATTTTGTGTTCTGTATTTTGTGTATGTCTATGGTCAATGTCAGAATGCCATTATGATCAATACGTCACATTTTTGTATACCATACTATACCATATACTATATTATATACATATATATATATATATATATATATATATATATATATGCGTCATATTACTATTTTTCTATATTCCGTGTTTACTAAAATATATATTAATTTAATACATTAAATATATTATGTAAAATAGGTAAGAAGGAATAAAGTGACACAGCAGAGATCACAGTATCAGAATACAATCAGTATCAGCCATAATATCACTCACAATACTTCCTATCACTTGTCGATACATCTGTATGACATCTTGTACCACCAGCTTTACATTGACGCTAAAATAATGGAAAAAATAAGTGTGAATAGACAGGTTAGTGCAGAGCTGAGTTTGTCATGTGCGCTGGGTAATATCATATACCTAGTGGCATTAATAGAAGACTGACAGCCAAAAAAGACCACATGCTTCCGCTAGTCCGCCCTTATATTATTTCCTTTTATCTTAGGACAGACATGTTCATCCCAAGCATATATAATTTCCCTTACCAGGGATTTCCCAGCCACATGGAAGTCTATGACAAGCCGCAACTACCCCTTCAATAAAATGACACTTTCTGATGTGCTCCTTATTTCTGCAATAATAAATAATTCTAATAAATGTGTGCAGAATCCTAAAATCCCAGGGTCCAATTTCTTATGCAGCTTGTAGTGTAGGACTACAAGTTCCATCATACCCAGCAAGCTTTGGAGCTTCATGTCTTATCCTAACCCATCAGTCTAGGATTGCCAGAGCATTATAACATTGCAGAAGCCAGAGCACTGAAAACACCTGCTGATACTTGTAGTCCTACTGCAAAGTTAAAGGGGACTACTGCGATTATTATCTAATGCAACACGACAGATACAGTATCTCTGCTCCGCTGACAAAGGAGGACTAGATGAAGCAGAGCCAGGCAGTGCACAGACATTTAACCCTATCCAGACATGCAGAGCTTGCCTTGTGACTCACCTTACCATAGCACTGCAGGGGTTAATGGGTGACAGTGCCTTGTAATGAGAAGATCACCCAGCCAATTACATAGAAGGGAGATTTCCGGATGAAGTCAGCTACTAACTTCACACTGAGGAGGGAAAAGGGAAAATCAGTGAGATCCAGGAGCTGTTCAGCTTTCCAATAAGTGGTGCACAAGCTAAGAGTCCAATGGTGAGGAGCTGGGCGGTGACCAAAGGGTGGAAACTAGTCCCACACCAGGACAAGTGGGGGGCTTCATATAAAAGGTCATGCTGAAGATCTGCAAGTCTCACCTCCCTTCCAATTTGGGACCAGCATCAGTCTTCTAAGGATCCTCCTAATAATACAAGCAACACCTCAGGAACAATTAGAATGCATGAGAAGACAATGGAGTCATCTGAAGTCACATCTTCTGAAGCTGCTTAATTTTCTCCTGGGTGTAAAGCTCCTGTCATCAAAGTGGTGGATGCATCATCTCCAGCCCAGGTACATTCATGGTGGGTGAAGGTTCAGGTGTGACCACCAGTGATGCTCTGGATCAGACAGGGATACATGTATGGGAGCATATGATTAATTACTGTATAGATATATATACTGTATATGGTTCCACAGGTGTGCATGCCGTAAGATCACTGTGTGCCTGCATTTTAAGAAAGCATCTCTAGGTGGTGGAAGTGAGTTTAGAAGATTTCCAAGAACTATAGTTACATAGTTACATAGTCGCATGAACCGTTAGAGGACATGCACTGAATCCACAGCTGAGATTTGTCCTGGACTAGACTCATTGTATAGAGTCATAGTGGTCACAGCGCAGTTTATGAACTCTTTGATCCGCTTAGGCATTCATTTTATTTTATTCTTCTCAATGGCTTTAGATCTAAATCACAATGTTGAAGATGCATGAAGAGGTTTCTCCATCCTACATGTCCAGTCTTCTGCTCTCTATTCTATGCGCGCTGGTGGCCATCTATGTCTTCAAGTGGCTCCAACTTTGGATCTTCCCAAGATGGTCAGAAACAAATCACCCACCTGGCCCTTTTCCATGGCCCATCATTGGTAATGCTATGCAAATGGGTAACTCTCCTCACTTGGCTTTTGCAGAACTAGCCAAAAAGTATGGGGACATCTTTCAGATCAAGTTAGGTAGCCAGAAAGTGGTGGTGCTGAATGGAGACAAGGTCATCCGACAAGCTTTGTTGCAGAAAGGAGCAGATTTTGCAGGTCGTCCTGGGTTTGCCTCCTTTAAGTTTGTGTCAGGGGGCAGAAGCCTGGCATTTGGGATGTACAATGAGAGGTGGAAGGTTCACCGCAAGATTGCCCATTCTACAGTAAGAGCCTTCTCCACTGGTAATGTAGACACTAAGAGACGACTGGGGCAGCATGTCCTGAGTGAGACCCATGACCTGATAAGGCTCTTCTCTGTCCTAGGAGAAGAGGGCAAGTACTTTACCCCTGACAAACATCTGGTGGTGGCAGTGGCTAATGTCATGTGTGCAGTATGTTTTGGTCGCCGCTATAGCCACATGGACTTGGAGTTCCAAGCTCTGGTCAGCAACAATGATAAGTTCGGCAAGACAGTGGGTGCAGGAAGCCTGGTAGATGTCATGCCCTGGCTCCTTCGCTTCCCAAACCCTGTCAGGACTGTATTTAGTGACTTCCAACAGGTCAACAACGACTTCTACAACTTTGTTCATAGCAAGTTCATCCAACATCTCAAGACAGCGGCATGGGGAGTCACTAGAGACATGATGGATGCTTTCATCCACATCTTGGGAGAAGTAGATGGGAAAAGTTTCATCATGAGCCAAGACAGGATGGAAAAGAAAGAAGAGACAAAAAATGGGAACACCGGGCTTCATCTTCTAGAAACTGATCATATTCCAGCCACTGTCTGTGATATATTTGGTGCCAGCCAGGATACCCTGTCCACATCTCTGCAGTGGCTCCTCTTCTTTCTCATCAGGTAGGAGATGTTTTATTACATTATTATTATTATTATTATTATTTTTTACATATTTTTATTATAAAGGTTACAACAAAGTAATAAATACAAATAATAAAACCACTAAATAACAATATTACATGAGGTCCACGTGTTGTAATACCTGCTATGGGGTTTCTATGCTATGACACAAAGAGGAGTCATGCCCCTTTACAAGTAGAGGATTTATATTTCTGGCCATATTGTAGGATTTTATACCTTACACTTGCTTGGAAAACTGTGATGACTCTAAAGTTCCAGTTCCATTCGGAGAAGACGATTCCATCATCTTCTCCAGTTCTGAGCTAACTTTGGGAAAACTTGAGAATGGAGAGAAGTTGAAATGTAAAGTGAAGCTGGAGTGACTCGGGCTCTGGGTTTCGTAGCTTGCCAATATTAATAGTTCATCATTGGTTTGTAACTCGGTTGGTACTGTAGCTTGATAAAATTTAGGGTTAAAAAGATTTCCATGGTTCTGTAACTAAAGCTTAATAAGTGTAGAAATGGGGAATTTTACACAATTCTGACTCACTTCTATGTTACAATTTCCATAAATTTTAAGATGTTTGCTGTCAGTGAATAGGAACGTTCTTGTTCAATCTGATCTCTGTGAACTAAATAACCTGGACTGTAGACTGATACATTGTAGCAAATAGAGATGTATATTATTTACAGAACTTTGCCTACAATTAATAATTGTATCCGCTTCTCAGTTGAGGGTAAATTTAGTTATGTACCGCTTTGTGGACAGGAAATTTTAAAGGATTTTTTTTTTTTACTGTGTTTAATCCCCCCACCCCCTGTCCAAATGGCTATAACTGAAGATAAATGAAAACTTTCAGATTCCAAATTTTCTATAATTTTTATATTCCTAGTCGCTGTTTTTAGCCTCTAACCAAGGGTATGGTACTGAAGTGCTCAGGACTCCTTTCCATTGTATCTCTGAACTTTGGAGTCCTGGTTATAGGTACAGTACAGGGATCCTGTAGGATGGAGGGCTAGTTTGTACCAAGATAAAAATCATATTTTCAGAAAGTCGTATCCAGGCATTACAGAGATTTGTGGGACATGTTCCCTTTAAAAATGTCTCAATTCACTGACAGCAAAGTGTGGGGCATTAAATATAGAAGTGGGACTTGTCGCTTATACTGGATTATTTCCATAAACCTGGCACACCGCTGTAACCGCTAAGGTACAGAAGGGGTTTATATGGCTAATATTTGTGTGGTCTGTACATAATGGCTGTCTGTGTGTAGCATAGGTTTAGCCTAATATAAATGAATACGTATAATATTGAGAACACATCTGCTTATGTTGACACACAATTTGAGACCAGAATCTACTATGTTGCAGATGAATATAACAAAGTGTGTTTATGACCCATCTGGAATGGCGTGTGTGTATATAGCATACGCCACAATGTTATCAATAAATCATTTTTATTAGATACACTTACTATGCTTACACAATTTTATCAAAATTCCCTTGACGGCAATCCATTGAAGAAACGCATTTCACGGCTTGTAGCGGAGTAAAACATTAACTAACCTTCTAGTTCCTGACAGCAGACGGCGACCCGTAGTACTGAGAGCCAACAAAACCGATAGACGTAAAATAAACTGGAGCTATTCCGAAATAGGAAAGTGGAATATTCAAGTGGACACCCACGGAAACACAGAGAACCGAGACTGGGGGGATTTATCATGGGGGCATTTTTATGCCACTTTTTGAACCGGGTTTATGTTGTTTATTACAGTGTGTGGGGGGTTGCGACAGACTTATCAAAATGTCTGTCTGGTTCATAAATTTGTTGCAGGACACTAAGGGCTTATTCACACAATAGTGAAACGGCCAGGTGACAGACTTTTTTTTTTTTTTTTTTTTAATGGCAGAAAAAATGGTCACGTTCTGTATTTGTCTGTTTTGATGGTTAGTGGGTTAGTTTTTAATAGATGAAAGAACAGATTGGCGTCCGAGTGACAGTGAAAAAACCAATAAATTCATCCATTTTAATAGTCCTTTATGAATTGTTGCAAAAAGGATAACACTCGGCCACCAAAATCTGCCAAAAGGTTTTGGAATTAATACAAGATGGCCCTTAAAAATGGACCAATTTTTTGCCCCTTAATCCGACCTTTTTGGTTAAAAGTCAAGGTTCTCATTTACCTACTTGCTCAACTTACCCCCTAGACATCTTGGCACAAAGACGTCCAAGTTATTTCTATATTTCTGCACTGCTGCTGAAACTCTTGTAGATCTTCACTGAAAGATTGTGAACCCCCTACTGGGCCTGTTCTTATTGCTTGAATGAAGGATGTCCATAGCCTGAAATTCTTGACGGCCTCCCTCAACAACACCATAGCACTTCAGTCTATTTGGTTCCCTGGGATACTTATTGTATCCTGTGAGGTGTCTGACTCTGATCCCCTTCCCCCACCTTTCCGCCTGTCATATCCCCCATGTCCTTTGTGTTCTATGTTTTTTACCTATGCTGGCCTATATTTGTATTTGTTCTTGGATGGCGCCTATTCTTTTTAGTTTGTATTTTGTGGCTTTTCCTGTTTTTCTTAAAAGTCAGTAAAAAACACAGTTAAAAAAAATATTTTTTATTTTTTTTATTTTTTTTTTAAATGGACCAATTCCAGCACAAACATATTATAAGATGCACTCAGGGGAGAACCATTGGTTTCTGCCGCCTGAGGAGAGTGGAGCGAGCATCTTGAGCAGGCAGGGAGAGGACCACTCAGTGACGGTGACCCTAAGCCAGTCCAGGACAGCTTGTCCTGGACTGGCTTAGGTCAGCAAAAATGCCGCCCTCCCCAGGGCCCTGGCACAGCGCCGCCCGAAGCGGTCACTTCAGGTCGCCTCATGGGAGGTGTGGCACTGGCTGCAATGGAGGAATGCAGAAGACATCTTTGTTCTAGAGGTTGGACATCTGATGGTCAGAGGGTCATAGGGACCTGCTGTAACGCCATAAGACATGATATCAGAATACAGTACGTATTTTAGACTCTCTGAGACTTTGTCTTTGGCTTTGCAATCCCGCCACCACCCCTAGAGATCCAGCATACAACTGCACAAAGTATAGAGCTTTTACTGAAAAGCCTTACTCTCCATCTGCAGTGCTGGAGGGGGCAATATGAGGTCAGTACTCCATGTTGTTAGGAAGTGGATGGCCCCGGCATGGTGGACATGGTCCTCATACCAGAAGGTATAACTGCTAGACCCTTTATTTAGGAAATGACCGTAAATCAGCCAAACACAAACTCATCTGTTCAACAAATACTTACTTTGGTATCTTATTACTTTGATAAATGACCCTTTTATTAAATTGACCCTGAGTCAAAATCCAATAGAGATTTCTAAGATTAGACATATTTCATTGTTTCATGTCTTTCCAAGGCTTTAATATCACAGTGTAAGGGTCACTGATGTAAATCATGTGGTATCGAGGAGGCAGAAAGTGCGGCTAAACCATCTTTTCAGTTATACACTAAGGACATGAGCCTGAGCATGTAGCCCAGGTTATAGGTCAGAGGTTCTTAACCAGGGTTCGATCGAACCCTAGACCATATGCATGGTTCATTTTGTGTACCAGTAAAAAAAGATATACCTATGTCTTGAATTTGGAAAAAAATTATATTTGATTTATCACTAAAGAAGGTTTTGGTGAATGTGCATATGAAACTGGTGGGACCTTAAGAACCATTGCCTTAAAGGGAGCCTAGAAGAATCCCTATCGAGCTATATGCACAGTAAGGGCTCGTTCACATCTGCGTTCTCCTCTCCGTACTGCAGGTTTCCGTTTCCTGCATAAAACGGAAACCTGCAGGACTCTTTCATACCCATTCATTTGAATGGGTGAGAAAGCTGTCCGGCCGTGAGCGGCGGTGAGCGTTTTATCACCGCCGCTCACGGCCAGACCCGGTCTGTGGTTTCCGTCTTCTGGCATGCAGAAGACGGAAACCATAGAACGGAGACCCTGAACGCAGGTGGGATGTAGCTGTAGTGAGGCTGTAGTCAAGTTAATAGCAGCAATAGGAGTGATATCTGTCATCAGTAGCCATCTTCATAACCTGCAGTCTCTGTCAGTTTGCACTTTCTCTTGTGTTTTCATATGTAAATGATTCTAATCTACACCCCCATGCTTAACCCTGCCCCTCAAACCACACCCCTTCCCGCCCCCTTCCACACCCCTTCCCGCCCCCACTGAGCCATAGAAAGATTGTCTTGCTGAAACTGGTCCCTGCTGGAAAAAGGGTTGGAGACCACTGCTATAGACTACTCATTTGCATATTGTGACATCATCTAATATTTTGGCAAGGGAGACACAAATTTTCATTGGGGGGGGGGGCATTGCTGGTTTAATATACTTCTCCCTGGTGACAGCTTTTTTTTTGTTGTTGTATTTCATCTTGGAGTTATGGACTTGGAATAATTGTATATATATATATATATATATATATATATATATATATATATATATATATATGTATATAGGGGCCACATATTCCCCAGCACTTTACATGTCTTTCTTTGTATAGGTGATAAACCATATTTTTCTGTATTTTTTATGATTGTTCATTAATCCAGACAATCTACTAATCCAGATCCTGTCAGGTCAGGATAATGTCAGATTAAAGGAATTTTACTAAATATCATAAAAACATTATAGGGTCGCAGTTTAACAGTTTGGCACATATTCTAGGATCTGGTCCCATTTGATTCCTTCAGATCCAGGGTACTTACACACTGCTACATATATTATACAGTATATACCTTATAGTAGATGCAGGGCAGATTTTTGGAGACTGTGAACCAATCACAACACAGCTTTCATTTATTAAACTACCCTGGCAAAATAAAAGCTGCCCTGTGATTGGTTACTATGGGTAATATAGATGGTTTTTCTTTTAGGTATAAATCTCCTTAATGCTAATGTGTTTTCTGGGCTAAAATATTGGTGGCCTATCCTATGGATAGGTCATCAATATCAGAATGGTTGGAGTTGGACATCTGACATCCATACTGGTCAGCTGTTCTGAGTAGCTGATTCACAGAAAATGGAACAGGAAGCAGACAGCGCTGTTCTGTGTAGTGGCCAGAACAGGTACTGCAGATCAGTTCAGCCAATACACAGAACAGCATTGTCTGCTTTCTGCTCCATTTTCTGTCAATCGGCTCTTGAGAACAGCTAACCGATGGGGTGTCAGTTCCAGCATGGGAACACAGGGCAAGGGTCACTCCTCTTTTTGGGAGCCTCCTTGACATTCCAGAAGTTGGCAAGTATGTTATTAAATAGTAAAATCACTTTAACAAAAACCCAGCGTTCAGAATGCTCCCTTAGTCTGAGACCTGTGGTATGCTGAATGTACTTGTTCTTGCAGTAGTATAATAGTAAGCTACACCAATGTCTGGGAAAGCTGCCAGGAGTTGTATCAGAGGATAAAAAGTTCAGTGCAGACTGGGCACACTCATAATGTTAAAACCCTGGGAAGAAATTAGTAAGATAAACATTCACTTTGGCACATAAAGTTCTGTATAATTCTATAACATGAAGTATAATCAGTATACAATGGCTAGAAAACATTATAACATGGACACGGCAGTAACCTGCAGACGTGTACTTTTGGACAGAACATATGCCAAGATTCCTGATCAGTGATTTGGAGGAATCTTAAAAGGGTGTCAGGTTTGGGTCCATCAAATTACAATATTGTCCATAGATATGGAACAAATCCTTGTAAAAACTGCTGAGTTGACCTGTCTGCAGCTCAGCTGGAGTATAGTCATGTTACCTAATACTGTTGTACTGGGCGACATTTCTTGGCCGGTACCCAGTACAATCCAGGGTCCTATCTTTATATTATAATTAGAGATGAGCGAACAGTGTTCTATCGAACACATGTTCGATCGGATATCAGGGTGTTCGCCATGTTCGAATCGAATCGAACACCGCGTGGTAAAGTGCGCCAAAATTCGATTCCCCTCCCACCTTCCCTGGCGCCTTTTTTGCACCAATAACAGCGCAGGGGAGGTGGGACAGGAACTACGACACTGGGGGCATTGAGAAAAATTGGAAAAAGTCATTGGCTGCCGAAATCAGGTGACCTCCATTTTAGACGAATAGTGGATTTCAAATCCGGGTCATATGAGAATGTGAACTTTGTGACTATGAGACAGGGATAGCTGTACAGGCAGGGATAGCTAGGGATAACCTTTATTTAGGGGGGAATGTTATTAAAAATAACTTTTTGGGGCTCTATCGGGTGTGTAATTGTGATTTTTGTGAGATAAACTTTTTCCCATAGGGATGCATTGGCCAGCGCTGATTGGCCGAATTCCGTACTCTGGCCAATCAGTGCTGGCCAATGCATTCTATTAGCTTGATGAAGCAGAGTGTGCACAAGGGTTCAAGCGCACCCTCGGCTCTGATGTAGCAGAGCTGAGGCTGCACAAGGGTTCAAGCGCACCCTCGGCTCTGATGTAGGAGAGCCGAGGGTGCACTTGAACCCTTGTGCACCCTCGGCTCTGCTACATCAGAGCCGAGGGTGCGCTTGAACCCTTGTGCACACTCTGCTTCATCAAGCTAATAGAATGCATTGGCCAGCGCTGATTGGCCAATGCATTCTATTAGCCCGATGAAGTAGAGCTGAATGTGTGTGCTAAGCACACACATTCAGCTCTACTTCATCGGGCTAATAGAATGCATTGGCCAGCGCTGATTGGCCAGAGTACGGAATTCGGCCAATCAGCGCTGGCTCTGCTGGAGGAGGCGGAGTCTAAGATCGCTCCACACCAGTCTCCATTCAGGTCCGACCTTAGACTCCGCCTCCTCCAGCAGAGCCAGCGCTGATTGGCCGAATTCCGTACTCTGGCCAATCAGCACTGGCTAATGCATTGTATTGGCGTGATGAAGTAGTGCTGAATGTGTGTGCTTAACACACACATTCAGCTCTACTTCATCGGGCTAATAGAATGCATTGGCCAATCAGCGCTGGCCAATGCATTCTATTAGCGTGAACTGAGTTTGCACAGGGGTTCTAGTGCACCCTCGGCTCTGCTACATCAGATTGCTACATCTTATGTAGCAGTGCCGAGTGTGCATCAGATGTGTAGTTGAGCAAAACTGACTCAGCACTGCTAAGTCTCTGCATTCGCATAGGAATGCATTGGCCAGCCTTCGGCCAATCAGCGCTGGCTCTGCCGGAGGAGGCGGAGTCTAAGGTCGGACCTGAATGGAGACTGGTGTGGAGCGATCTTAGACTCCGCCTCCTCCAGCAGAGCCAGCGCTGATTGGTCGAGTTCCGTACTCTGGCCAATCAGCACTGGCCAATGCATTTCTATGGGGAAAAGTTAGCTTGCGAAAATCGCAAACTGACAGGGATTTCCATGAAATAAAGTGACTTTTATGCCCCCAGACATGCTTCCCCTGCTGTCCCAGTGTCATTCCAGGGTGTTGGTATCATTTCCTGGGGTGTCATAGTGGACTTGGTGACCCTCCAGACACGAATTTGGGTTTCCCCCTTAACGAGTTTATGTTCCCCATAGACTATAATGGGGTTCGAAACCCATTCGAACACTCGAACAGTGAGCGGCTGTTCGAATCGAATTTCGAACCTCGAACATTTTAGTGTTCGCTCATCTCTAATTATAATGCTTGCGTTACATAATACATTGATTATAATTGTAAACTGTAACATATCTTATAAAGGCTTGATTCAGATGATCAAATATGATATTTCTCATATCTTTACCTATATTAAAAGTGACCAGTCCAAAATGGAATACAATGAGTGTGAGTTTGACATGATAGAATCTATCTAATGATAGAATCCCTTTAAGTGTTTGATGGAACCCATGCAGAAACGGGAACAATACAAAAGCTCCATGCAGACGACCCTGGCCAGATTTGGAGTTGCAAGACAACATTTCTTACCCCCAATCCTCCATATTTTTTTACAATGCAAACCAAACACCCATGTTAGTTTCTATACAGTTATACCTATAGGAAGTAATGTGCCAGTATGTGTATATAGCCAATAACGTGAGATACAAATAAGCTGCATGTAGGTTTTAAGATACAATATATGAACCTTAAAGGAATTCCGAAAGAGAGGAATTCAACATTATGCATGGTTCAACGAAATCTGGCAGATCTTGAGCGGTGATAACATAATATGTCTTCGTATTTGGAGGTGTACTCCTTGAGAGTCTATGGCTGTCTTCCGTCAGATTGCATGACTTGTAAAGGAGAATGGGCGGAGCTTCTGTACCGCTTGTATATACTTCGCGCCCTCTTAGGAAGCGTGCTCTGACACAAGCACATGTAGCACTCAACTTGATATTGACTTAAGAGTGGAAGTGGCATTTTCACTGCCAGAGGCTGAATTACTTCTGGTCTGCCTGAGCAAGTCTTCATTTGTATCTCTGTGTTCAAAGAAATGCAGCCACACACCTTGTGCAGGAGATAAACTACACGGCACCTTTTCCCATGCTAAGGGCACGGTATACAGCACTGGGTATAATTGTGTGATTTATGTTAGAAGTTCAAAAGATAAGTGGCAACACCATAAATTATAATTAAAGGGGATGATGAGCTTTTTCCATTGAGTCATTTACCAAGGTTCTAAAAAAATCTTCACTGTATGCCCATGCATTTTGCAGAAATACTCTGCATTCAGACATGTAAAATAATGTTTAAAGGAAGTCTGTCACCATAGCCCAGCATATCAACCCAGCCTCATAGATTGGGGTCATCTTAAACAAACAGTGTTTTCCCCTTGTGAATTGGTGTCTCGGTTGCCTAGATATCGCTGTTTTTGGTAACATGCAAATAAGCTCTATGGGGAGACAGACATTGCTTCTTACATCTTTGGAGCAATGGCCATACCCTCATTGCTCCAAAGAACTCAAAAGCTTTGTACAGTCATTGTCAGAAGCTTCATACAATAAGGTCAACCATTGCAATTCCACACATGGTGTGCCAAGATTAATAAGGATTCTTCTTTTTAAAGAGGACCTTTCACGTTCTCTGGCACCCGTGGTATTATATGCTGCTAGAAAACTGACAGTGTGCCGAGTTCAGCTTCCCCAATATGCACCAAGGTGTGAGAGATATTAGTGCCGTTAGTTTTGACACTGATAGTTTTCTACCGACAGAAGGGCGGTTCTTAATTATCAGTGTCATCGCTGGGTGGTGACACTGAGCTGTAAGTCCCGCCCTTCTGACAGTGAAGGGATATCAGTACCGAAACTACCGGTACCGATATCTCCAGCACCCGGGCGTGTACTGTCAAAGCTGACAGTGTGCCGAATTCAGCTTTCCCAATGTCCACCCGGGTGCGAGAGATATCAGTGCAGTTAGTTTCAACACCAATATTTCTCTACTGACAGAAGGGCAGTCCTTAATTCTCAGCATCATCGCTGGGTGGTGACACTGAGCTGTAATGCTTGCCCTTCTGTCGGTGAAGGGATATCGGTACTGAAACTACCAGTACCGATATCTTCGGCACCCAGGCGTGTACTGTCAAAGCTGACAGTGCATCGAATTCATCTTTCCCAATATGCGAGAGATATCAGTGCCTTCAGTTTCAGCACTTATAGTTCTCTACCGACAGAAGGGCGGTCCATAATGCTCAGCGTCATCAATGGGTGGTGACATTGAGCTGTAAAGCCCGCCCTTCTAACGGTGAAGGGATATCGGTACCGAA
Source organism: Leptodactylus fuscus (assembly GCF_031893055.1). Classification (NCBI taxonomy): domain Eukaryota; kingdom Metazoa; phylum Chordata; class Amphibia; order Anura; family Leptodactylidae; genus Leptodactylus; species Leptodactylus fuscus. Next base: position 34,926,473 of record NC_134267.1, on the reverse strand, counting down.
ACTACCGGCACCCAGCTGACAGTGTGCTGAATTCCGTGCCAGAGTACGTGAAAGGCCAATGAAAAAAACACAAAAAAACACCTCATCACATTAATAAAGCAAGGAAGTGTAAAGTGAGACATTTTGTTCTCAGCTTCCATTGTACTACAGTCATAGAACCATACATGTATGAAGAAGTGGTATTTTAACATTGCATCAAATTCTAATTTGGTTATCTTTTCTTATACAGATACCCCGAGATACAGAAGAGGATGCAGTATGAAGTAGATAAGGTCACTGGCAGAGATCGCTTGCCCTGTGTGGATGACCAGTCCAGTTTACCATACATCATGGCATTCCTTTATGAATTAATGCGCTTTAGTAGCTTTGTTCCCATCACCATTCCTCACGCGACCACCAAGGACACCAATCTCATGGGCTACAATATTCCCAAAAACACTGTGGTATTTGTCAACCAATGGTCAGTCAACCACGATTCACTGAAATGGTCAAACCCAGAAGAATTTGACCCATCGAGGTTTTTGGATGACAAAAGTTTTCTTAATAAGGACTTGGTGAGCAATGTGATGATCTTCTCAGTAGGTAAGAGACGTTGTATAGGGGAAGAGCTATCAAAGATGCAGCTGTTTCTTTTTGCAGCCATTCTGGCTCACCAATGTACATTTACTGCCGATCCAGAACAAAACCTGAACCTAGAATATGACTATGGACTAAGTATCAAGCCTAAGCCATATTCTGTCAGTATGACCCTTCGGGATGGTAATATGGACTTACTAAATAGTACAGTCCAAAAAATAAAGACAGAAGAATAAGTAACGCAGATCTCCTTCAGACATTGGATTTTTTTTATTACTGGGAATACCATTGCCTTGAAACTTGCCAAAATAATTGCGGTGGATATGTGTACTAATATATAAACGCCTAAAAATCGGAAAATCTGGGGTATTACCTAAACTTTTTATGAACATATTGAGTTCTGTTATATAAATGGATGCCCTCAAACAAGAAAATTTGGAGCATCAGTTTGTAACAAGTCAAAAATTGAACTAGAACTTTTTAGATCTTTGGACTAGAAGTTACACAAGTTATGTAGGGGCTCCGTGTATTCTTCTTATAGGTGCTGGAAAATATATGATCGTAGCTAGAGTTGACTTGGGTTTGTAGGGTCCATTAGAGGAAATCATTATGAGGATCCCCCTTTATCTATACAGAACATGGGAATGGCCTAGGCATAGATGGGCAGGCATAGACTTTAGCCAATAGCAGCACCGTCTCCTATTTTTTAAGCTATAGATGATATTTTCACAAGTTATAATGTGTAAACTGGTATTGTGATCTATTGTTAAGAAATGTTAACATTTTAGAAGATTTCATGTTTTATTTTTTAAATTAATATAAACCTATGGTATTTTTGGAATTTCTTACCTGTAGACCTACAGTATGTCTCTGTATAGGATCTGATGTATTCTAAAAGGATCATTTAAGCACCAAAGGGGGAGATATATCGTGAGGAAACTTTTTAAAGTTTTTTAATATTGTACTATGTTTGATAAATTTGGCGCATTAAAGGGATTGTCCAGGAACTGGATGAATTATGGAGGAAGCCAGGGAAAATACAACATAAAAACCATACTTACTTGTCCCGGTGCTCTGATGCCCGATCCGTTCAGACACTCCAGTGGCCTTCATCTTCAGATGCCCTACTCAATACATGACAGCTAATGTCAATCAATGGCCCCTGGGGGCAACACGGTGGCTCAGTGGTTAGCACTGCAGCCTTGCAGCACTGGAGTCCTGGGTTTGAATCCTGACAGGGACATCTGCAAGGAGTTTATATGTTCTCCTTGTGTATGTGTGGATTTCCTCCCATTCTACAAAAACATACTAAATTTTGTTTTAAAAAATGTACATTGTGATCCCTATATCAGGGCTCACAATCTACATTTATAAAAAAAATAGAAAAAAATCAATGCCCCTGTGGCCACAAGAAAGTACCTGGTGCCGTATATAAGTGATATAAGTGACATCACCGGGTTCTTTCCACTGATTAGCTTCAGTTATCACGTGTCGCACTTCCAGCAGTGAAGGTACGACATGCACCTTAATGGACAGATAGACCGATAGACCCACCAGAGCTGGGAACATGTATGAATTTAGTTTTTCCTTTTCCCCAGTTGCCTCTGTGATTTGTCCAATACCTGGATAACCTCTTTAAGGCTACATTCCCATGACCAAGGAGCAAAACCACAATGAAAAACGTCCATTTGTCACGGCTGTCTCATACACGAGGGGCAGCCGTTATCACGGATCCCCCCAGTGTATGGAGGCGTCTGGAAAACTGACAAAAATAGGACATGACCTGTATTTTGACAGTCATGTGAATATCCCCTATTCACTTGAATTGGATTTAATGCTGCCACGAAACGCTGTTAAAAAAATGGAGGTCACATGGCCTTTATTCACTTCTGCCCTGTTAATAAATTCCTCCCGTTGCTCGCCAATGTCTTCATCTTGCCCTCTCTGAACTTAGCATACATCTGTGAATCTTATGTTTGTATATCTAGATCTATATTAGATCATATATTTGTAAGACATGTAAACTGTTATATTATTTTATTTATATATTTTTGTGTTAATATAGCTGAAACGCTCTTGTTAACTATTTTAAGCGGCATTCACGCTGCTGCTGTTGTCCTCTGTAAACCTTAGGGAAACCGGACACTGTTTTTTTTCCGCGGACACAAAATCCTACATGGAGGACTTTGTGTCAGTGGAAAAAAAAACAGACACCAGGCGGAGAGGCTGAAAACGCGCATGGGTTCAAATAAATGGTTTTAAAGCCGTCTGCTGTCCAGTTTCCTTGGGGTTTACAGCGGACACCCCGGGGCAGACAGAAGCGGCGGTGTGAACGCCGCCTTAGATCTCTAGAACATTAGATTATATTCTGGACTCAAGGACCGTTGTTAAAATGATACATGTATCTCCTGTTATAATGGCCGAGTCACTTAGACTGTCTTTTCAAGCAGATTAGTAAAAGTAAACTGATGTGACATCTGCCTTTGTTTTCTGATCTAGCGCTATTGTCAATGGCTTCCCCAATATGAATAGCAAATATCAAAGTGAAGCTATGTTGCTTCAAGAAGAGGATAAGGGATATTTGTTTCAGCAAATACAGTTCTTTGTAGAAGATTTATACAGTGCATTTTCTTAAGATGTCTACTTGCAGTCATTAAGTTATAATAGAAAAGCTCAGAGGCGCGACAAAGTCCCTAGGACCAAAGGAAAAATCTGTCCGGTCCTCCAACTATAATGTATTGTTAATTCCTAAAATAAGGAGATAAATGATACAAGACTATAACAAGTTATGGGCCCCTTGTAAAAGTCTTTTTCGTGAAGTTCTGGGGTGATAAGGCAGCTACCCTCAATATGTAGCGCTACAGAGACAATTTTCCAGAATCCCGGAGGTGAGCTGCGTTGCAACAAGAAGAGCACCTGTGTGTTTGATGTAATAGCCAGTGGTCCCCTACAGGGTCATTGGTCATTTTTGCTCCCATCCTATAAAGATGTCTAGGTGACTTCTGGTTTATGTTAATATTTTTTTATGATCATTGATTTTATTGGAATCTATAATACTGTATCATAAGAACTATATTCTGTACAGCTATAGAGAATGTATACCGTCTTTAAGAAATAAGATACTGATGATATGCTAATAAAATTGTATGGCAGTAACATGCTATGTGTTCTTATCTGTGAGGGCCATGTACTATTGCTGCTCGGCTTATTTTAGCTATTTTAATGGAGTTGTGTTCATAGCATTAATACTGTATATATTGACCATAAAAAAGCCAATAGCTTATGCAGTAAGATTCCATGTGCACAGACAAAAAACCCCCAGAAGGCAGAGGCACCCACGTGCATCTCTGATGTAGCAGAGCTGAGTGTGCAGCAGGGTTCACATCTCCAGTGTAGCAGTGCTGGCCGTGCGCTCAGCTCGGCTACATCTCCGGTGTAGATGAGCTGGACGCAAGGCCAGCACTGCTATATCTCGGCATAGGAATGCAATGACCAGCATTGATTGGCCGAATGCCATACAGAGTACAGCATTCGGCCAATCAATGCTGGTTCTGCCGGAGGAGGCGGAGTCTAAGATCGGTCCACAGCAGTCTCCATTCTGGTCAGATCTTAGACTCCGCCTCCTCACAGACGAGCCTCCGGCAGAACCAGCGTTGATTGGCCGAATGCTATGCTCTGTATGGCATTCGGCCAATCAACGCTGGTCAATGCATTCCTATGGGAAAAAGTCAGCGCCCCGCATATCGCAAGCTGACAGGGATCCTTGGCAGTGACTTGGGCATGTTAGATGCCCCCAGACATGCTTCCCCTGCTGTCCCAGTTGCATTCCAGGGTGTTGGCATCATTTCCTGGGGTGTCATAGTGGGCTTGGTGACTCTCCTGAGTGGGAGTGGGATCCCCTGAAACGAGCATTTTTCCCCATAGACTATAATTCGTTCGAATAGTCGAATACTGAGGGGCTATTCGAAAAGAATATCGAATATTTTACTGTTCGCTCATCTCTAATACTACATACTATAGTATATAGTTGACTCCAAAGAAATTGTATATCCTTATGCAAATAAATAAGTAGAGATCCACTACCCTCAAACACAGAAACTCTGGGCGCTGATCGCGTCTGCTGTTATGATTAGAGATGAGTGAGTAGTATTCGATCAAGTAGGTATTCGAAATATTCGTACTCAATCGAATACTACTAGCTATTCGCAGTAAATATTCGATTCAGAGCCAGCGTTGATTGGCTGAATGCTATACAGTGTATAGCATTCAGCAAATCTACGCTGGTTCTGCAGCAGGTTTGTCCTTGCTAGTCAGGAGAGCTGGCAGCTTGCTGTTACAAGGGAGCTGACTTTTTCTCATAGGAATGCATTGACCAGCGTTGATTGGCCAGTGTACAGCATTCGGCCAATCAACGCTGGTTCTGCCGGAGGCTCGTCTGTGAGGAGGCGGAGTCTAAGATCAGACCACAGCAGTCTCCATTGTGGTCCAATTTTAGACTCCTCACAGACGAGCCTAAACCTACTGCTACACCATGGATGGCAAGTGAACAGCGCGGCTCCTAAAATTGTTACCATTACCTCAAGCTGCTCTGTCCTGGAAAAGCTGATCTGCAGAGGAGCAACTGATGTGGCAGGTATGAGGTGTAAAATAAAAAAAAATAAAAAAGCATACTCATCTGTCCCCGACACACTGTTGTCCGCTGCCAGTGTCCATTCATTCTCGTGCCAGCGCCTTCTTGCTGGGAGTCCTGCACCTCCTGTGACTGCAAAGACCAATTAGGTACAGGATTTCCAGAAATCGGTTGCCACCATGAGACCAAACAGACACAGGCGGGGATAACGGGGTACTGGGGACAGGTGAGTATGCTTATTTTTTAACACCTCCCTGGTGGCCGCCACAGTTATCACATACATCCCTTCATCATGTTCCCCCTCAATTTGTCCTCAAAGTTTAACAGGACAGTCAAAGTTTAGCTGGACAGAGCAAATTAAGGTCTCAGGGTATCTTGTCACATGTGTTACCACTAGAGGAGTAAGCATGGACCCCTGATAATACCCGGTCAAGTATATGGGGCCATAAGAAAAGAATAAGTCAGTGTGTTGAGTCTGTTACAAACACGGATAACAGAATGATAAAGCTCGCGGTCGCGTGTACGGAGCCTTATTCCTTAGTGGAAATTCCCTGCATTATGAAGCTGGATTTACAGAATTGCCAGTTCTAACATGTTTCAGTGTGATTTCATGGAAACATGACCTGCAGGTTCCAGCTGTAATGATCTCTGCTGCACCGTTGGCCCTATGGTTAAAGCGGCCCTGACCTATTGCACCTTTTGTATCGGGGTCCTGGAGCTTCAAGTTACTCCTTTGTTAATCAATGTAATATTTTCTCTTCTCAACCTAAGCTGGTTTAGTATTTTTTTGACCTTTGGAAAATTATAACCCCTAGACAAGATTTTATGGCCCACACACATATCATGAGAGTTGTGTGTCTAGAATCACAATGCAATATGCTCCATATCTGAACGGCAAATATGACAATTAGCTCTTTCACTACTGTCATTAACCTTTCCCCGGAGGCTTCTGTAACCCTTTCTCTAATCTCTGCTCAGATATCTGCACATATTCGAGACAGGCTAATTGTTAATGTATTAGTATTATCTTTATGCACTGTGGAAACCAAGCGTTATGATTAACACTAGTCTTTTATGACCTTTGTGTTCATGAATTATCTCAGAGGCTGAGTAGATATTATGTGATGAACAATTATCACTTGTTATACAACTTAGAAGAAGGATTAGACTTTAGGGTCCCCCCCCCATGTACATTTTTTCCCTATCAGTATGTCTTTGGAATATGGGAGGATATCCATGCAAACATGGGGAGAACATACAAACTCCTTGCAGATGTTGTCCTTGACAGGATCCAGAGGTGCAACTCTGCAGTGCTAACCACTGAGCCATCTTGCTGCCCCTGCACGCTGGAATTCTAGTGACGAAATCCGCTGCAGAAATTCAGTCTCCTATTCATTTCAATGGGAGACATTAGGTTAGATTTCTGGAAGTGTGGCTGCACCCTGTTCTCCAGGAGCACTCCTACGTTCAATCCAGTTCTATTTGTAGCACCCCTCATTCTCAGCATTGTGGAGGTCTTAGGGCTAGTTCACACGTAGGCAAAGGGGCGGATTTTGACAGCGGATTTCGCTTCAAAATCTGCCCCTTTACAATGGTGGTCTATGTAAACTACCGGGCTTTTTTTTTCCCGCTAGCGGCGAGCTGCCGCTAGCGGAGAAAAGAAAGTACATGCCCTTTCTTCAGGTGGAAGCCGCGCGGCTTCCTCCCCCAGCAGCTCCCTCCTATGTCGGCTCATTTATTTGAGCCGACAGCGGAGGGGAAAGCCGCGACTGCGATGGTCGCGGCAGGCGGGTTTTGACAAGAGAGAGACGCGGCTCACCGCGTCTCTCTCGGTGTCAAAACCCGCGCGGGCAGTTCACGTGTGAACTGACCCTTAGCAGTCAGACCTCTACCGATGAGCCATTTATACTGATCAGTGGTGGTCTGATATGCTTTGTGACGTATCCAATTTAAAGGAATATTCCAGATTTAGGCATTTCTAAAATAATCCAATAAAACCTTGAAGGGGTCTGGTTTAATGTCCTCATCCACCATTTCCATGTCCTCTCTTGAGTTTATGGATGTGAGTGCAAAATCCAAAACTAACTGGAATTCATTCATTCAATGACTAAAATAGAAATTAAAATACAATTTACAGTTTTGCTAACATGTTCACACACAGGTAATTGCAAACCTTCAATCCTAATAATAATAATGTACTGTGCTATATAATGATATTATGCCATAACTCATAGAGTGACCTCTGAGGATCTAAACTGTCCTGACACTGCAGGTTCTCACAGTAATTTTAACATGTTCTTTGCCAATTACTTTCAGGTCGTGGCAAGACTGGCATCTACGTTGCATTAGATTGCCTGGATTACCTAACTCTGCCCAACAAGTACACAACTTCCACTTTTCTTGTAAAATGTCATCTTAGCAGGGATATTACTCCAGTCTCGTCTATAAAGCCGACAAAGGAAATGATGTAATGTGCGGGATAGATTTGGGGATGCACTTTAAGATAATAATGAACCTGTACTTTATCTAATAACAATTCACAACAAGAAATACAATGGGTTTCGTGTCAAACTACCAGAATAAGTCCATGTTGTGAGGATACATCAGGATTACATAGTGCCTACGGAGGTGCTGGAAATGTACAAAGTTAAGGATATACTTTGGAAGAGAAGCTGCAGACTAAAAAAACAGACAAGTTACATTTTATCCATACAGATGTAGCAGAGCTGAATTTGTCACTTAGATTACAATCGGTAGATTGATTGTGTTACTAAAAATGACTAGGGACAGATCCAGTATTTTGGAACCTACTTTTGACTCTGAGCTTTACTTGCCAGAAGGACCAGTAAGGGTCAAAGATTAGTACTTACCTGCCTAGGTGCCATCTAAGTCTTCCCCTCTGACTTGAGAGCTTGATGGCTGCACAAACGGCAGAGACAATAGGTTGTAGGGAAGGGGGAACCTGATTGTTAAGCACCCCCTAGATCATATAAAGAGATGTCCATAGAGGAACTCAATAAATGTAGTGACAAACACACATAAAATAAATTAAATGATAGACCATCAATATTGGAACTGAAGGGTCCCGCTACTGTCTCCTTTGGTCTTGCGCTGAGGCCTAGGTGCTGGAAGTTTTGCATCCTATCGAGACCGATCAGTGGCCTGTGTTAAAGACCCGGTCTCTGTATCCAGGTGGATCGTCTGACCTTCACTAGGGTTGGCCAATTCCTGGATTAATAGAACCGGTGTACATCCAGGACCAAACTACCTATAATAATACACACGTACATTACCAATGGCCGCTATCCTGCACAACGCTATAAACAGATATTCGATCTCAGAACTTGAGTCAAAAGATTTCTGCAAATGTCTCTTCTAACATGTCGGATAAACATCCTTTTGGTTTTCACTTCATTTTTCAGTGCATATGTGCCCAATATTTTGCAAAACCAATGTGTTTATATGTGCCATGTGTGGGCCTTAGTTCAGAGTTGCCAATTGTGGGTAGGAAACCTCAGTTGACAGTAAACTGAGCTGGAGTCAATTACTCTCCATCCTCAATCATCCATTGTGGGAAACCTTATGCTGAAAACTATCAGTAGAAACTGGAAATTACCCTAAAAGAAGCTTCCGACTCAGTGTAGTAATAAGTTTCATATTCGGTATAAAAACTCTTCTAGATCATGTAGAACGTAAAGGACCTTTTACACTAATAGGTTTTACACTGATAAGTATTCCCAATCAATAGTCTGAATAAGGCTGAACATGATACTGTACTGTCCGCACAGGGATCCATGTATTTACTTACATTATTATTGTTATTCATGTATTTACCATTGTCCACCACTCCATTCAGGGCCTACCTATATAGCGCCATCATGTATAAGGCACAAATTCTAAATTCCCTATCAGTATGTCTTTGTAGAATGGGAGGAAATCCACGCAAACATGGGGAGAACATACAAACTCCATGCAGATGTTGTCCTTAGATGGATTCAAATCCAGGACTCCAGCGCTGCAAGGCTATAGAGCTAACTATTAGTCTAATGGCTCACACAGGATAGGGGACGAAGCCTGCCTATGTGCAGGTGAAACGCGCGTTGGGCGTTTCCTTTCTTGTTGGTAGGTAAGATGGCAACACTGTATTGTTATACCACCTAGGAGAGATACTGGGTTCCTGGCTTTGTCACACTGCTGTTAATGGTTAGGTGCATCCTGCACCATACATTATTATATATTGTTGTTCTTATCCAGGACCATTCCTACTTCATGTAACTGTTATTGGCCATCTGTTTTCTACCTACTACTGGCTAGTTGGTACTATGTAGTTTTGTCTACCCCCACTTGCTTATAGCAATAGAATTGTATTATGTAATTGTCTCTCATATATGTCATGTGATTCTACTGTTTTAGTAGGTATTAATAAAATTTATTATGTTTTATTAATCAATTGTGTGGTAGTTTTGTACTGTTGGACAGTCACATGATACAGAAGCAGCTCAAGTGAATAGGGTTAGGGCCTCTTCACACGGAGTATACGCTGGCTGATTCGGAACGTGTAAATGTTCCGAATCAGCGGCGTTTAAAACAGATCCCATTGCTTTCTATGGGAGCCGGCATGCGTGTGCTCCCCATAGAAATGAATGGGCTGCTTTTTTTCCAATTGGCTGTGAAAAATTCCATTTGTACCCATGTGGCATCTGTTTTCACAGATTCTTATAGACTTGAGACTAAGGGAGATATTTCAGAATCTATGCCAAACTTCACCTCCCCAGAGCCGGCTGAAAAGCTACTTCATTAAAAATAAGGTGCACTCTTCTCCATAAGGCTTAGTTCACACAGGGGCAGAAGGGTGGATTTTGGCACCGAGAGTGACGTGGGGAGCCGCATCACTCTCGGGGCCAAAATCTGCCCATCACGACTGTTGTGGCTTCCGACAGTCGCGACTTTTCCCTCTGGAGTAGGCTCAAATGAATGGGCCGATACCGGAGATTGCTGCCGCAAGGCGGACGCTGCGGTTCAACGAGCCACAAAATCCTCCTGAAGAAAGGGCAGCTCACTTCTTTTTTCCACTAGCGGTCTCCATAGACCACCATTGTGAGGGGGCGGATTATGACGTGGATTCCGCGCCATAATCCGCCCCCTCTGTGCCCGTATGAACGGGCCCTAAATGTGGCGGCTCCTCCACCGCTCCGTGTGTGGCGATTAATAGCACAACTAGCGCTTTGAAAGTGACAAACCTGAGGATTGTGACTTTTCACACAGAAACCTGAGGTAGACTCCTAATAAATCTGAGTGGTCCGGGAAAATGTCCAAAAACAAACAAATCGTGTCCTGTTTCTTAATGGGCCAAAGTGAATAAAACCCAACAGGATGTGAAATAACAATTAACCCTTTGTGGATGTAGTCTTCATCTTTTTCCCTATAAATCTGAAATATGAAGTTCTCTCTTCACTTGCATCTACAACTCAATTATGTCTAGGGCCTAGACTTTAGGAGGTTTTCCAAGAGGTACACGTAAAGGGGAATCTGGTGAGATAATCGGTGTATATATCAGTACGATCCAGTTTCCTCTCACAACATCCTGTAAGAATTATCTGCATGAGACTTGTTGGCAATAAGTGTCCTCCAAAGTGCGTGACTAAACCTTGTACACTTGGCCGATTGAAGATAAGAAGTTAATAAACAAATTGCTTTTGAAGTTCCCACTGCACCTCTTACACAACCTACTAGTAGAAGAGAGCATTGTGTGCAAGACACACTCTGGGATTAACACGTTCAGCACCTACATAATTACAGGGTAACCTAGATTAGATAGAAATAATCTATAGGATTATGGCAGTTTATGAGGAAGATTTATAAAATTGTCAAAAAGATAAATGCGTCGTTGCTCTGGACTCAAATTGGTTTCTCTGGACTACTGAATGATATGGATCTGTGATACACTGTCTACCAATAAGTATTTGGACACTGTGGTAGAATAGAAAAATCACATTTCTTCCTATCCAATAGTTGGTAGACCCCAGCAGATGCTTCCTTACAGATGAGATTGCTGGACACAATACTCCTGGATGCCTGGTGACCCTCCTGGTGTATGTGAGCCATTGGTTGGGTGCGGTTTCTCTGTCCAGCACTCGTCGCTCTCTATCTCCCAGTTTCGGGGGTCTGCCGACTCGGGGCACATTCCGACCACCACCGTTCATCTTCCACTTTGTAATCACATAGGCCACTGTTGATTTTGGGTAATTCTGTTCGCTTCCTATGTCCCTTAAGGTTCGACCATTTCTGTGGTACCCCGCAATTACCCCTTTCTCGAAATTGGACACTTTGTGGCATCTTGCATACGACTAATGCCAATGCTGTTTCCTATTTAATGGTGGAAGGCGTAAGGTACATCACACCCGCAGATATCTTCATTTGCATGGGTGTCCAAATACTTATTGGTAGACATTGGTAGGGACTCTCTGTATGACCATACAGGCTTAGTGTAGATTGCACAGCCATATGCATGGGCTCTCATCCTGAGCATCCCCTTGGTGTAGCTTGTCCATTGTGGTTATTTTTGCATCGTTCCAATCCCAATGGTGTGTGATGAACCATGTCCTGTGGCATTGATCAGATACTTGTTCCCACCCATGTTCTAGTTTCTTTATACATCAGCTGTACACTAGTTGCATTAATACAATAATAGTTAATACATGATTTTATCTTTTTTTTTTTTCTGTCCTATCTAGACAAGTACATCAAATACATGTGTAATATGAATTCCATGTTATTAAAATGTCAATATGTTTTATGAAAAAACTATGACACATTTTATGGAAACAACCACTGACTCAGAGAACTGACATTTCCATTTTAGAGTTTGGAAAAAAGAAAAACGAATTCCTATAAAACTAACATGAGTCAATTTTGGCACTGAAGGTGTTAACATGAAGTCTGGGTGTGACAGCATACATCCAGGCTCGTAATAAGATGTTATAGATTTGTCAGTTCTATTTTACTACTGGTGGAAGTATAAGAAAGGAATGCTCAATGGAATCCATAATATGAACAATCGCATGGTCTGACATTCTTTTTTTATTCTGAGGTTCTCCAGTAGTTAGTGGTGTCTAAGGGGTGAAGGGTTAACCTTCTGAGTAAACAACTATAAATGGGGGTCCATAAAGGACCATACGTAGAGTCCTTGTCCAAGACAAAGTGGCAACTCTTTGGAAACAAGATGTTAATTCAATGTTGTGTTCATTTGTGACCATTTTCCAAATATGCTGTATAGAAAAGCCTTTGTGCCTTACCCGAGAGATGACTTGATACATGTATTTTCTACCACGCTTAGGTCAAATCCCCGCCCAGTTGTTTGCAGGAACAATTGCCCATCACTGAGCAGGACTGCCCACAAAACCCATGACTCCAAAATGAACAGAAATTGCTCTCCTAAGGGTAGGTCATCATTATGAAGTTGGTAGAGGTCCGACACAATCGGCTGTTTTCAGAAGGTGACAGTGGATGGATTAGGCCAATTACTGATTGGTGTAGATTTGTATTTTCTTAATTCTGGTTAATCTTGTGCTTGTTGGAGAATCCATTAAGACTGATGTAAGAATTAACAGTCTCAGGGTGCATTCATACTGAGTAAACGCGCGTGTATTTTTGCAAAATACACGTGTAAAAATAAGACTCCCATTGACTTCAATGACATTTTTACAGGCGTATTTTTACACTAGTAAAAAAATATCATTGAAGTCAATGGGATAGCAAAATTTACAAGTGTAATTTTACTCTACAAAATAAGCTAGCGTTTGCTCAGTGTGAACTTGCCCTTAAAGGTGCTCTATCACTGGGAAAAGTCATTTTTATCTAATCACAGGCTTGCATAGGCTTTAGAAATGCTATTCCACACCTACCTTTAGTATGTAGATTGCCTCAGTGGTTTCTGAATAAGTCTGTTTTTATTAATATGCTAATGAGCTTTCAGCCAGCACAGGAAGTTCCCAGCAGCACTCGTCTCCCCTATTATCTCCTATGTGTGTGAGGCAAACAGGAAGCTGAGTCATCAGCAGCAGCAGTCTCCCATAGGAAACAACAGGAGAGGAGTGCACAATGTATTGTGCACCAGTCTAATTAGCATATGAATAAAAACGGACTTATTCAGAAACCACTGAGGCAATTTACATACTGTAGGTAGGTGTGAAATAGACTTTCTAAAGGCTATGCAAAGGTGTGATTAGTTAAAAATGACTTTTCCCAGTGATAGAGCCCCTTTAATAAATACGCTCCTCTGTGTATCAGCTACAGAGAACAACTGGGGATACTGGATTCATGTCCCTCACCGATCTGATGACTTATATTTAAAGGAGTTGTCCAGGCAAAAATGGACAACCCTTTAACTTTTAAATCAGCCGGGGCATTTAAAAAAAAAAAAAAAAAAAAGCATACTCACCTGTTCCCGATGCTCCGGTGTCCTCCCACGAGTCCCACTTCCTCTGCTCCGGTGGTGTCTTCTTCTTCTGGAGTTCCGCTGAAGCCACCGATTGGCCTCTGCAGTCACATGATCAGTGAGGCCAATCAGCAGCCTCAGGAAGAGGAACTGTGATGTCCCAGGTAGTGACATTGCAGGTCCTTCACTGATTGGCCTTAGTGGTCACATGACCACTGAGGCCAATCAGTGGAACTCCAGAAGAGACCTGGGAAAAGTCACCGGAGCAGAAGAACCGGAACACACGGGAGGACACTGGAGCATCGGGGACACATAAGAGGATGCTTTTTTTTTTTTTTCTACTGTCCCTTGCTGATTTAAAAGTTAACAGGGCTGTCCATTTTTGCCTGGACAACCCCTTACAGAAAAGTCAACAATACTTTTTTTTTTTTTTTTTTAATGTAGATTGTGAGCCCCACATAGATCTCACAATGTACATTTTTCCCTATCAGTATGTTTTTTTTGGAATATGGGATGGAAATCCATGCAAACACGGGGAGAACATACAAACTCCTTGCAGATGGTTTTTTACCTTTGGCGAGATTTGAACACCAGGGCTCCAGCGCTGCAAGGCTGCAGTGCTAACCACCATGTGGCCCTCAAGTCAACAATACTTTTAGCCTCGAAAACCCCTTTTTTGAGTTACATTAAGTTATTCTGAATCTGCTGTATATCATGCTGCCTACAAGTGGCAGCACCATAACTAAAATCCATTATTGTCTGAACTCACATGTGAAGTGGTCACTTGCTGTGCGACTATTTTGCTATACGTTATTACGTCTTCCCATTCACATAAACTACTTTCATATACCCAAGTAAAAATCCACTGAGTGGGCTAATCATTAACATCTCATTGGGTAGTTCTGTAAATCTGCATCTGAAAGTCATCTTGACGTTACCCTTGAACAATTCCTGAACAACATCTATCCATTAGTATTACTCCCCGTGCCTCCAGCAGAACAGATACAACAATAATTACTAGAATGACTATTTCAGAATAAAATCTGTGTATCCAGAATATATATTTTTGTGCTTTCATATATTTAAAAGGTGTCTACCCTTATAGTTGTCCATATGTATTTATTAGCATTGTGGGTAGGGCGATACATATGACTTAAATATATCCATCCTGTACTTTTGCAATGTTAGTTTGCTGAAATAAGGCTTTTATTCTTTACACAAATGAGATACATTGTGTCATCTGCCTCCATACATTGCCACGTACAATCCTATATTCTTCAATGGCACCAAGACCAGAACAAAATTTGAAAAAGCATAAAATTTAACATTTAAATTTACTGTTTTGATTTACTTCATATGCTGATCACCACACACTTTATTATAGGAGACTATATAGGTGGAACACCCCGTATAGACAATATAAGAGAGTGTTACCAGAACCCAACTTAGGGGATTTTTGGCCAGGATTTTGAGGCCGTATCCGCCTCAAAATCCTGACCAAAAAGACGGCTCCCATTGAAATCAGTTAGATGCTCATTCTTCAGGCCGATTCACCTCGCGATTCGGCCTGAAGACACTCCCAAGTAGGCCCATTCATTGGGCCTAATCCAGAGTGGAGTGCGCGACTGGATGCCGGTGCAGTGCACCGGCATTTAGTTGCAGCTACCTGTTTTTTGGTCCGGAACCTGAGACGACCTCCGCCTCAGGTTCCGGACCAAAAAACCCAGTGTGAACTTACCCTTATCATCCCAGCTGCACAAATAAGTTAGGGTCACCTGAATCAAATGCTGAATTGGGGCCTCTGTTGCTGAGTGCCATTTTGTCAAAATGTAAATGAGCTCTTTGGAACAATTGCCATTGCTCCATTGAGGTAAAAATTTATACCGATTCACAAGTAGAAAACACCTTCATTCAGGTGAACCTGGCAATTTTTTAAATATTTCACCCCCCCTTGCTAGTCTAGCACCAATTTGCCACCAATGCCACTGAAGCTGATCCACTGAGTCCTGCAGACCAGGCTCACATGTCCAGGTCCCTTACAGGAAAACTTCAGTCGTAAAAGGCATGTGTCTTTAAAAATGTTGTTGTTTTTTTTTTTTTTTGTTAAAGTTTAAATTCATATTACAGAATTTTTGCTCCGATTTGAAGCAGATTCCACCTCAAATTCCTCTTCCATTTCTGTCATGTGAGCATAACCTAAGCGAATGTTCACACTACCGCCTCTGTCCGCCCTGGGATTTCCATCCTAAACTCCGGGGAAACTGGACAGGGGACGGCTTGCCGTGGTCAGCTTTAAAACCCCTTCATTTGAACAGGTTTTTAAAGGTAACCGCCGGTGTCCATCTGCAGTCTCTCTGACTGGAAACGTTTTTTTTTTTCGCATGGATACAAAGTCGTACATGCAGGACTTTGTGTCTGCGAAAATAAAATGGTTTCAGGCAGAGAGGCTGCAGACGGACACCGGAGGTTACCTTTAAAAACCCGTTCAAATCAAGGGGATTTAAAGCTGACCACCGGCAAGCCGTCCCCTGTCCAGTTTCCCCGAGGTTTAGGATGGACAGCGGTGGTAGTGTGAACGCCCCCTAATAAGTACTGTATAAAAGATCCTGAGGTCTGTTGTAGAGGTACTAACCAGTATTAACAGTAGGATGATCCGACTGGCAGTATGGTCACCTGTTTTTAGAGTGACGACAGAATTGCCGTAGACTTCTCTTCTGTACTTGTTATTTTTTTATATAACTCGCTCATGATGAAAGAAACATCAGCTTTTTGTTTGCGTTCTATGTTTTTGTTTCATACCTGGAATGTCGTATGGTTATTATGCCTGCTCACACATACTTTATGCATCCTTGTTTTGTTTTTTTTTGTACAGCCACCTAGGTCTTTTGCCATTTCTCTTTAGTTTGTTTTTATGGTACTCCGTATATCTTCACTTAATGTTAGGGGTCTGAACAGCCCCTGTAAACGGAGCTCTGTCTGGAGGGAGGCCCGTCGCCTTCGTTGCGATGTGCTCTTTCTCCAGGAGACTCATTTTTGTGCTGGTAAAAGTCCTAAGTTCTCTAACCCCTCTTTCCCTTATTGCTGTGCGGGACTCGGTAGCCTTCTCCCTTGAATCCACTTTAGTTGATCCCGGGGGTCGGTTTCTGGGGCTTAATTGCCTTATTAACAATGTTAAGTATACTTTGGTAACTGTTTATCTCCCGAATCGTTCCCAGGCGCAATATTGGAAATCTGTGCTTTCCAAAATCCGAACTTTTGCTACTGGTATGTTGGTCATTGGTGGGGACTTTAATTGCTTAGTAGATAATTCTCTAGACTCCTCCAACCCCAAGAGGCGCTCCCCTATATTGTCTTCCTCTTTGATTGACCAGGGTCTTTATGACGTCTGGCGTTGTCAACATGGCGGGGAAAGAGATTATAGTTATTTCTCCTCTTCGTCCTCCTCTTATTCCCGTATCGACTTTTTTCTCACTGATAAAATTGGGCTGATGCAGACGGAATCTACGGATATTGGGCTGATCACCTGGACTGATCATGCTCCGGTGTCCCTCTCTCTACATGAGAAGTTCTCCACTGCTATGCCTACCCAGTGGCGCTTGAATGAGTATATCCTAGATCACCCCTCTTATGCTGAGCACCTCCGTGAGACCCTGAGGGAATATTTTTCCCTCAACTCTCCCTCCGTGTCAGATCCTCATGTGCTCTGGAATGCTCATAAGGCATATATGCGAGGGGTGCTTATTCAGGCGTGCCCGAGGGCAAAAAAGGAACGATCTAAAGACATAGATGCTACACTTCGCTCCCTATCTTCTCTCTCCGCAATTAATAAGCTTAACCCCACCCCCACTGTTTCTGCGGAGATTAGGCAATGTCAACTCCGACTGCAGGGCCTTCTGGCTTGCCAACAGGACTTAGCTTTTAAACGTTTTCAATGTCAGGCCTATGTGCATAATAGTAGGGCTAGTGCCTTTTTAGCCAAAAAAGTCAAACAGTCGCACCCCAAAACCCGTATTGCTCACCTTGTAGATGACTCGGGTACTAAAGTAATTGACCCCCGCCTTATTGCAGAGCAGTTTCGCTTATATTATAAGTCACTATACAATCTTAGAGATGATCCCCAGACATACCAACCGTCTAAGGAAGAAATTGATAGATTCTTAGATTCTGTGGCCCTGCCCCGCCTTTCCCCTGCGCAGTCTGTCTCCCTAGCCTCGCCTATCACCTTGTTTGAAGTTACGGAAGCTATAGCCTCATTGAAACCGCTAAAATCCCCTGGCCCTGACGGTTTCTCAGGGATTTATTACAAGAAATACGCAGATATTTTATCCCCTCATCTTTTAGCTGTGTTCAAGAAGGCGGCGGAGGAGCAATGCTTCCCGGAAGAAATGTTGTCAGCCACTATAGTGACCATCCCTAAACCCGGCAAATCTCCCACTGTCCCGGCTAACTTTAGACCTATTTCCCTTCTGAACACAGATATCAAATTGTATGCTAAAATCCTTGCTGAGCGGTTGCTCCTCCTTCTCCCCCAGTTAGTTAGTCCTGACCAGGTCGGTTTTGTATTCGGTAGGCAGGCTCCGGACGGCACACGGAGGTTCATAGACCTTGTCCAGAAAGCCGAAAGAGATGGTACGCCTTCTTTGCTTCTGGCTTTGGATGCTGAGAAGGCTTTTGATAGGGTCCATTGGGATTACTTAGATAGCCTTTTGGATAAGTTTGGCATGGGGTCGGTCTTTAAATCTGCTATTCTAGCTCTGTACTCCCACCCGTTGGCTCGTGTGCTCTCATCGGGCTTCTTATCTGAGCCCTTTCGGATCTCGAATGGTACCCGCCAGGGTTGTCCTCTTTCCCCTATTATCTTTGCGCTGGTGATGGAACCCCTGGCGGAGTCCATTCGGTCGGCGGAAAATATTGCGGGTATTACTGTGGGTCGCCAGCAGCATAAAATTGGCCTATATGCTGATGATGTTATACTGGCCCTGACTTCCCCTGGTTCCTCCTTGAATGCTGCTATGGAGGTTCTACAGAGATTTGGTAGAGTTTCTTATTATAAGGTAAATTCCTCCAAATCACAGATATTGCCTGTTATCATCTCTCCCTCGTTGAGACGGGATCTCAGTACTCAATTCCCCTACCAATGGAATGACTCCCGTATAGCTTACCTTGGTATCTCCCTGACGGCCCCTAATTCGGATCTGTTCTCTGCTAATTATATCCCCCTTCTGACAAAAATCACTTCTCTCCTCGCCTCCTTCTCACGACCAATGTTGTCTTGGGCTAGCAGAATCGCCATTGTCAAAATGATGGTGTTACCTTTAATTTTGTATATGTTCCGTACAGTTGCCATCCCCCTCCCTGACTCATATTTTACTAAGCTTCAGTCTATCCTTTCCAACTACATTTGGGAGGGTAAGAGATCCAGGGTCCGACTTAAGGTGATGACGCGCCCTTGGTCCCATGGGGGTGCGGGTGTCCCTGATGTTAGAAAATATTATATGGCGTCTATCTTAGACCAACTTAAGTCCGGGTGGGATGAGACCTCTAAATGGCGTTGGGCCGAAATTGAGGAATGCCTTTTAGATGCCCCGCTTATGAGCATTTTACGCCCTAAGGATTTGAGCCTGCCCATCGCTTCCTCTCCCTTGCTGAGTATTAGGGCCTCGGTTTCTGCTTGGCGTTACTTTCTGTCATATACCTCCAGGGAAGACCTGGTCCCTTTGTCGAAGCTACCCATATTGTATTTGACCTCTTTTCTCCCCCAGCTGCGACTTCGTGGATGGGTCTCTAGGGGTCTCTATAAAGTGGCCCATCTATATTCTGATGACGGGCTTAAGTCGTTCTCCATGTTGCAGGAAGAGTTCCAGCTCCCTAAAATAGACTTCTTTAAATATCTGCAGTTGCGTCATTTCTTTCAATCCTATGAGCCCTCTAGATTGACCTTTCCCAGGCTAGCCTTAAAACTGTGGAATAGGTCCACGCCTGTTAGAGGTGGGTTATCTGTGTTTTACGGCTTTTTCTCTGTCCCCCCGGAGCGGGTCAAGCCTCTTCACCTGCTCCGTTGGGAAGCGGATCTTGCCAGAACCATCCCTCTGTCGGACTGGTATACGGCAGTTGGATTTGTTAAGCGCGTATCTAAAGGGGCGGCACATTGGGAAACGGCTTTGAAAATTATGTTGAGGTGGTATAGGACCCCGATCCAAATGGCGCACATTGATTCTTCGTGCTCCAGACTCTGCTGGAGGGGGTGCGGTCAAGTAGGTTCCTTCTTGCATTTATGGTGGGACTGCCCACCGGTTCGTGCCTTCTGGATAGCGGTATTTTATTTCATGTCCACCCTTGCCGGTTTTGATATCAGTCCTTCTCCTGGTCTCGCCCTTTGTTTCTTAGATGTTGGTGGTTTTCCCTCGGAGATGCAGCTCATTCTGGGTCAGATCGTGCTCGCAGCTCGGGCCATGATCGCTCGTCAGTGGAAGTCTGCCCTTTGTTTGACCTTAACTGAATTATTTCACCATGTGAACTTGGCATGCACCTTGGAACGTCTGTTGTCCAACAAAAACCATACTTACGCCAAGTTTCGATCCCAGTGGTCTCTTTGGATCTCGTATGTAGAGTCCAATAAGGGTGTTTTTTCTCCTCGGCCCCAGGTTGCCCCATGGGGACCCCTTGATCACTATTCGTCTACTGTGTTGTTATCCCAGGTGGCTTTATTTTATTTTTTTTTGGATGTAATTTGTGTCTCCTCAGTATTGTATTCAGGTATGTGGTTATGTTGTTTATGTTACTGTTTGATTTTCCTGTTCTTTTCTGTCCCTATTCCGTCTCCCCTATTCTTTCTTTTTCCTTTTCCCTTTCTGTTCCTCTCTGGTTGTGTTCCCCTTCTCATTCTTTTCCTGTCTTCTCGTAGAATTGGTGTCTTTGTAGCGTTTGTATGTCTGGCCCTTTGGTCTTTGCTCGTTTGGTCATGTTTGTGTCATCCATATATTTGGGTTGCAGCCCGACGTTCCAACTTGTAATCCCTGTTCTACTGATTGGACCTATGCCGATTCTTCTTATGTTTGTAACAGTTTCTTTTTTATTATATTGTATAAGGTTTTCTTCTTTTCAATAAAAATCATATTTAAAATAAAATGAAAGAAACATCAGCTTAACACAAAATACTTTTATTACGATTTTCCCCATACAGATCCTAAGTATTGCTCATACAGTACATGAATCCTTATAATCTTCCTTCATAAAATATTAGTATATACAGACTTAAAAAGTACAATCTTGGAGGTAATAATGTATGCATGCACATTTCTTGAAATTAATTAGTCCTAAAATATTTTAATATCTTTTTAGAAAAAAAACCCCAAAAAAACAAATATGTTAAAAATGTTAAAAGTCCACGTCCACCTTTGCAAACAAATTTTATTTTGTATTATTATTATAATGTACTAAATATGAAAAATGAATAAACTTTGCAAATAGTCGATTCAAAATTCCCTATCAATTTGGGTCTACAGTTCCTAGGCGGATGTGTGTGTTTCCACAGTAACAGACTAAATACTTTGTGGTCGATCTAGCAGCCATATTGGAATCCAGCTGTCACCTACTTTTTGCTAACCTATCCAAAACACGCTAGTAATGCTGAGTTCATATCAGCCATTCGGTTTTGTTCTGTCATAGGAACGGTACAATGCAAAAAAGCCGAAAGCGAATCCATTACACGATGGACACGAGAGGAGCCTGACAGAGCCGGCCAACTGTAACGGGATATGTTGGCTTCCGTTTTGGTCTCCTTTGTTTCACAGGATGAAATCGTGAAGCTTCATTTGTGATCGTGTCTGTCACATGTGAACAGAGCTTCACACGGAGGAAGTTGGTGCTGATTCTGTTGCTGAACCCGCGCTGAAAAAAAAAGACTCCCATTGACTTCAATGAGTTCAGTTTTCCCGCGTGGAACCCATTGATATCAATGGATGGCTTTTTCTCCCATTGATTTCAATGGGTTCCGCACGGAAAACGGAACCCATTGAAGTCAATGGGAGTCTTTTTTTTTCAGCACTGATTCTGACGCAAATTCCGTACCAGAATCAGCGCCAACTTCCTTCGTGTGAATGGACCTCAAGAAGGAAAAAAGAAGGAGGGGTGACTGCAGGATCAGACTACACAACTTAGTTTGCAGTCTGTTATCATGGAGACACGTTTTCAGAGTAGCAGTAGAAGATGTTTCTTTTTTAAAAAAAAAAAAAAATTAAAATCATTTGCAAAGTTACAATTTTTTATTAAAATTTTGCATTGAAAAAAAAAAAAATGATGAGAAGTTGGACATGTCCTCTAAATCACAGTAACTGAAATAACCTCTAAATGATTATTTGTTAAACAGGTCAAATCAAAGGTAAATGAAGCATTGATTTTGGAAAATAGGATTAATAATCTGCATGATATAACAGAGGTTTATTTCATCCAAAGTAATAAATATTCAGAATGTTTTCTTTTCACTGCCTCAGGGATACAGTCAAGGCTTCCAAATCTTTCTGGGCATCAGAATCCTAAAATGAACAAACGTCTGAATTAATGAAAGTGTCGATACAATAAAAGACTTGAGAATTTTACGCCTCGCTGAACTGTAGTAAGTGAGTTATATATCCAATACAGTGTGAAGAGAGTTTTATTCCTGGTGATCTTACACTTCTGTATTTGGGAGATATACGCAGTATACAAATATAAAAAAACAAAAAAACTTGATAGTCTTCAGTAGTTGATACCTTTTTAATGGCTAACTCATAATGATGACAGATTACAACGTTTCGGAACCTCTCGGGTCCTTTCTCAAGGAATTTACTTGAGAAAGGACCCGAGAAGTTCCGAAACGTTGTAATCTGTCATCATTATGAGTTAGCCATTAAAAAGGTAACTCATAATGATGACAGATTACAACGTTACGGAACTTCTCGGGTCCTTTCTCAAGTAAATTCCTTGAGAAAGGACCCGAGAGGTTCCGAAACATTGTAATCTGTCATCGTTATGAGTTAGCCATTAAAAAGGTATCAACTACTGAAGACTATCAAGTTGTTTTTTTTTTTTTTTTTTTTAATATTTCCAACCCACTGGCTAACACGGTACGAAAACAAATATTTTCCTTATACGCAGTATACAGTAAATGTACGATATGCTTAAGATCTTTTTAAGTCAGATATACAGTTTTTTATGTATACAAGATGGCTACCTACAATAGTTAGGCACAATTCAATGGAGAAGGCTAAATGTAAAACAAGACTACGGAGATACATACATGGGATTATATCACATAGAAGAGTTTAAACCTAGTCTGTAGAGCATGACCAGCCAGAAGTCTTTACCGGTGAAGAGCTAGGTGTCAAGACCACCACCAATCCCTGAAATGAAGGGGCAGGAACGCTCAACTGGAGCGTTTCAGTATTCAGTGATAGCAGTGGTGTAACTAAGAATGGCTGGGCTCTAAGGTGAACATTTGACATGGGACCAGATATCATGCGAGCCAAGCCTGTATCGCGACACATAATGACGCCGGCCTGGCCCACCTTGTGTCTAGGATCTCAAATGTTATCTGAAATGTGAAGGTACGGTTTCAAGCAGGATGAGAGATACGACAATTATTTTATTTTTATTTTTTTTAATGTAGATTGTGAGCTCCCATATAGGGCTCACAATGTACATTTTATTTCTTTTTCCCTATCAGTATGTCTTTGTAGAATGGGAGGAAATCCAAGCAAAGACGAGGAGAACATACAAACTCCTTGCAGGATTCGAACCCACACACACCAAGACAAGCAAAAAAGCTGATTTAGAGAATTTTGGTTGACTGTTGGCACTATTTCTTGAGAAGGCTGCCAAAGGCTGGTTCCTATATGCCCAATTAAAATTTTTTTTTCAGTTTTTTAGCTCGTGCATTTGATACTAGAAGCATTTCAATTGAAAATCAGTGCAGTTTACAAGTCAAGGCAGAGATGAATTGGCCATTTGCTCAGAGTCCAACCATGTACGAAAAGCCTGAGAAATTGATGCATGAAAACTCTGGACAAAATCAGTCTCCTCCCTCCAGTAGCCTACAATATAATCTGTTCTTGCAGAGTTTCCTCCGCAGATGGAGTCCTTTCAACTATTCTACCATGCTACCGCCGTGACAAGCAGGGCAGAAACCTATATTTATTGACTGCTCTGCAGTGAATAGCGGATAACCTGGGTGTGGGAAGAATGACTGGCCATGCATGTCCATCAGCACCCAGCTCATTGGTGGACGTGCACATTATTATACATTTGAACACCAGATGGTGCCATACTATACATGAATGTTATACTGTATCTTTTCACTATACATATTCTAATATATTTTTACAGCATGTACATGGAAAAAAATGCACATTTTTGGATGTTTTAAAATGAATAGGATATTTAAAATATAGGAAAAGCACTTACTTACACAGTAAGTAAGCGGCCATTTTCTTATGGCCGGCAGACATACACAGTCAGCTCTACCCGAGGCCTAGATGTTTGAAGCCAGCTCTGGAAGAAGATGCGCAGAGAGGCCGTTCCTGAAGAACATGGAGGCGGCGCTGGAGATTTCTATTGCAGCATTGGGGACGCCCCCAGTGCTGCGAGAGAACTCATTTGCATACAGACGAAAACTGGGATTTCTACCAAATGGCGGCGCGGAGAAGACATCTAAAGGTAGGAGAAGAATAGCCTTTGTCAAGGCTATTGCTACATCTGATCTACAAAAAATGTGATTTTAAAAAATAGAAAAGTTTTAAACCCTTCTGCCTGCAAACTTGGAGTTAAAAGCTACACTTTTTACACGCTCTGTGTGCAGAGAATCCTTTGCCACCCATGAAGACTTGGCATAGAGTCCTAGGAGATCATCATTAACACCTTCTGATTAAATAATAACTCTAAGAATCTATTAATGAAAATTAGAAATTTGCATTGTAAAAGCTACTTAAGCCCTACAAAGATCTAAATGATATAGAGATAAGTTACAACAAGTTACTGGTAGAACTGAAGTCAACGGAATAACATGCTGGGAAGAAGACTATTGGAGTCAAACCCACCGTGCAATCGCATTCCTTGGAAGAAACACCTTATGTCATGGCTACTGTCAAACGACTTGTTAGGAGGTAATTGGTACAGTGTCAATGTGACAGATTTCCCCGGGGCTAGATGTGTGTACACATTAGTTAGCACAATACTTGCAGTCCTGACATGTATTACAGTCCTCTTAGAAAGAAACGTGATTTTTCAGTTTTTCTGAACGATTCACATTAAAATCAACTGTAGTGACTGTAACAAGTGCCTCTAAAATACGAATCTGGGCCAGAAACAGGTTTTCCAGGATTAAAGCTTTGTGCACATGAATCTAGTGTCTGCAAAACATCAGATCAGTATAAACTGGTTTGTGTTGTGTTTGTATGAGGCCAAAGAAATGAATGGTCTATATACTATAGACCCGTAATGGCGAACCTATGGCACGGGTGTGAGAGGTGGTACTTAGAGCCCTCTCTTTGGGCACCCATCCGTGGAAGAGATTATACTGTGAGGGGGCCACTGTGGAGCAAATTGTACTGTGTGGGGATCACTGTGGAGCTGATTGTACTGTGTGGGGGCCACTGTGGAGCTGATTGTACTGTGTGGGGGCCACTGTGGAGCTGATTGTACTGTGTGGGGGCCACTGTGGAGCTGATTGTACTGTGTGGGGGCCACTGTGGAGCTGATTATACTGTATAAGAGCCACTGTGGAGCAGATTGTACTGTGTGGGGGCCACTGTGCAGCAAATTGTACTGTGTGGGGGCCACTGTGGAGCTGATTGTACTGTGCGGGGGGGACTGTGGAGCTGATTGTACTGTGTGGAGGCCACTGTGCAGCAAATTTTACTGTGTGGGGGCCACTGTGGAGCTGATTGTACTGTGTGGGGGCCACTATGGAGCTGATTGTACTGTGTGGGGGCCACTGTGGAGCTGATGTGTGTGATTTTGCGGCGGCCGCAAAATAGCGCTGTGTATATGGCACCGGCTCCCATTGAAAACAATGGGAGCGTATACGGCCCGCAAAAGCTCCCGCGGCGTCTACGTTCCACATTACGAACCAAAATACTCAGTGTGAACCCGGCCTAAAAGGTTCGCCATCACTGCTATAGACCATTATGGATAAAATATCCATATCCTGCTGGGTATTACAGTTCAGTCCCATTTACTTATTGTAAATAGGACTGAGTAACAGTGAGCTGCAGTACCAGCCTTAGCCACTACGAAATATAGAGTGCTGTACTGAGTAAACTATGATTGGGATGTAGGACCTTCCATCACATGATTGATTGGTGAAGGTCCAAACCCAGCACCTCTTCCAGATATTTATAGCCTATCCTAAAGGAAGGCCACACAACAGATCTAAGACAGCCAAAAAGGATAATTTAGAGGCTGTTGTGAAAAACTGTGTTTTGTCACAGATTTCAATATGTCACAGATGCTTTAGCAGAAGGGAGATGTCTTCCTTTATATTTCCCATTCCTTACATAGAGACAACCAAACTCATAAGACTGCCTCTACTAGGGCTAGAACTTGGTGTCGTGTGAAATCCACTATTCTGGGAGATAAAATGACATCAATATTGAAGTTCTTATCTTCTAGGTTTGTCAATCTTATAAAGCCAGGCCAGACTACATGTATCCTTGGTGGTGGAATAAATACAGTATATGGTGTTGTCATCTTCACTGTTAATGCAATAAACAGGAGATTGTCGTCTCCATGTCGCTTCCACTAAGTTGGATACACACGGTTCTAAAAAACGTTTCTCAAGTCTGCCAGATGGTAAAACAGGATTTAATCTTCTGGAAAATACACAGAGTTTTGGCACGACACAGTTCTGGCTACTTAGTATGGAGCTAAGAAAAGCGGTGTTGTATATATAGAAAGCAAGATCGTATTGTTATTTACTCTCTGGGAGTCCAAAGAATGAAAAAACTAAGTGATCCCAGAGAATCATGAAGTCATCTAGCAGGTCAGAAATCAATAAGTCATTTGTTACAATAAAAAATAAACTGATTTAGGCTGAAGCCCCACGTTGTGAAAATGCAACATTTTTGCTGCTGAGAAAAAAAAACAAACATGTTTTTGCCGTGTTTTTTGAGACTATTACTATTACAGACTGTCCTCACCTCTTTAGTGACTGATGGCAAAGCTGATGCTTCATCGCAGTATTTCAGTGCAAGAGCTTTCTGTCCTAGGTCCTTGTAGCACTGGGGTGAAAGAAAAAGTACAACAAAACTCAAATAGTACAGAAACACAAGTCGTATTACATACAGTACTATATATACAGTATATAGTATGCAGTATAGTGGGGAATCGCTCAGGTAGATGCTTGTAGCAGTGCAGGAAACAGGGACACAGACACTGGATTGCACACGTGTTCAGGCTTTATTCACATGTAACGCATACACTGCTTTTGCAAAGCCACAGGATAAACAAAACAAAATCCTTTGGGGTCTTTGGGCAATACCTTCAAAATGTTCCTCCTACCTTTGCCAGAAACACGTAGTTGTATTTGGAGTAGCCAGGGTGCATTTCTTCAGCCTTTAAATTGATAAAAAAATGTTAATAAAATATATAATAAGGAAACAAGGTTACGTTATGTATCATATACACGAATTACCACTCACAGCAATACATATATTCTAAAAGAAAAAGGCGATATTTCCAAATCTGTGGATGTCTGAAATGAACAAATACTCTTATTCTTTATAATTTTGTTGACAAAAATGCTATAAGGATAACTTACCATGATCTCTACAATTATTCATTGAATCACTTTAAAGGGGTATTCCCACGTCTCATACTCACCAGTCTTCACTGCTGTAAAATCTTCTTCCTGGTTTCTTGCATCAGTTGGTGGGCGGGGTTTCACATGTAACCTGCTGTTTAGCTCCGCCCCAAAATTAGTGTGTAGCTCTGCCCACCGTATAGCGTGAGCCTATGAGGCGGCTGAAGGGCCTGTGATGTCATCAAAGGTCCTTAAACACTATATGCACAATATTGGACTATGAAGTACATGCAGGAGCAACTCCATTCTGTGTTACATACAGAGACTGCCTGTCTCTGCCATAATGAACACAATTGAATTAGCTAGCCTGATAACTGGGAGAACAGAAGACATTCAGAAATAAAAGCAGCTCCTCTCCCCTATCTAAGTGCAGGAAGCTAGGTCACGTGGTGCAGACACAGGAATAGCTAGAAACACAGGCTCGATCCCATGCACTTAGCCCCTCCTCCCTCCCCCCTGAGAGCAGCAGATACATCACTTGACTTTTGAGCAGATAAGTTAAGGGCTGTGTCAACAATGAATTGAATAAAGTAAGATAGTGGCCAAACAATGCAGTTTGGCTGAAGCAGTGTATTTAGGAAAAGTCTTACATCCACATTAACAAGCAGTATAGATAGGATCCTTGTGATGGGACAACCCCTTAAAGTAGTTGTGCTCCAGTACTTATTTTATCATTACATTAAGGGGTTTTCCAGGCAGGGGATTGTGTCCGTTGTTAACATTATGTAATGGATGCTGGCAGTGGACACTACCAAGGGTACTGTGAACGCACCCTAAGATCCCTTTCTAGATTAGACCTTTCACCACCTCCACCAACTCTTTCTATCCTTCACTTGGCACCGCTCAAGAGTTGGAATATTTCGTCTAGCCCCCATTTTCCTGAGCAATTGGTATTAGCTTTAGCACCTAATATGTTAATCGGGCTGTGAATAGCCCACACTCCATAATGTGTGAACGCCCCTCATTTACATCAATTTTGAGTTATTAGTCTGGATCTCTTTTTAGGAGACACCATGTATATGTAGATATGGAGCAATGGCTTTATTGTACTGGAAACAACAAATTCATGAAATATGGTGAGTCAAATTAAGGAAAATGGAGTGTCATAACTAGAAGGGGCTGTGATCTTTGTAGTGAGAACATGTGATTTCAGAGTCTTTGTACAATAAAGGAAGATATTTTTGGTAAAGTACATTGTTTGGTAATCCTCATGATGTCTCTTACAAAAGACGCCCTGTAAATGTCAGGAGAGAGATCAGTATGACAATACTTCTGCTTAAAGTCAATGCACGTGATTTTGAACTGGCAAGAGGTCATATACATCTCTGTTGGGATTGTCATTGTTGTACTCAGTTGTAAATAATGGTAGATCTTATTTATGGTATGAGCAGTGCCCAATGAACCTCATTGACTACAATGTGGTCTGTTGGGTTTCACATTATTGGCCCTATGCCACTACCGTTTCCACATTCCCCAGGTCCTGGCCATATGACCATTGTGTGTATCGGTGACCTGTGAACACATGCTTATGTTACAACACTTCCTGGAATCACTGCCCGTCTCTACTTATTATTTTTGAACAGGGTATGTACATAGGAATTGTATTTATAGGTCAGAAATTTAATAGTTCTTTTAAAGGGGCTCTATCAGCAAAACTATACTGTATGAGCCCCACATATGCGTGACTAGCCTTTAAAAAGGCCATTCAGGCACCGCTAATCTTATTTTAAACCCCCCGCCCGTTTTAAAATAAAACTATAAAAACATATATGTAACTCATACCTTAGCGTGCACGCTGGGCAATGATGCACGATCCGATTTCATCTTCTGGCACGCCTTCCTCTTCTTTCTTCTTCTTTCGGTGACACCCTCCGGTCCCGACTCTTCCCCGGCTTCATTGTCATCTTCTTCCGCCGGGTCAAATATGATTGTTTCAAATCAGGCGCGTGCGCGGCAGAGCTCCCTCCGCAGCTACTGCACATGCTCCGGCGCCATTTTTCTTAATGGCACTGCGCATGCGCCGGCTTTGAACTGCCGGAAGAAGACGATGATGAAGCCGGAGAAGAGCCAGGACCGGAAGGCGTCGCCGAAAGAAGAAAAAAGAGGTAGGCGTGCCAGAAGATGACGTTGGATCGTGCACGACTGCCCACCGTGCATGTTAAGGTATGATTTACACATATGTTTTTATAGTTTTATTTTAAAACGGGGGTGTTTAAAATAAGATTAGCGGTGCCTGAATAGACTTTTTAAAGGCTATTCCCGCATATGTGGGGCTCATACAGCAAAATTTTGCAGATAGAGCCCCTTTAATAGATCTCATTTTATTGTATGTTGGACAGAAACAAGTCTTGGCCTTGTGACTTAAAGAATAAAACACTTACATCAGTATTTGTATTTGCAGACTTCAGTAAGGGAATCTTAGGTATTCGTGTCAGAATTTTCACAAAGTTTTCGCAATATCCTGTTAATGTTCTCAAGTCACGGACATTACATAAAGGGTTGCGCCTTCTTTTAATACCATGTAGTCATTCATTTACACTAAGACATCACAGTAAACAGATGCGATCATCTCATTTTTGAGGAAACTAAATATTTACCTTAAGAAAATTCTGCAAGGCTTCTTGGATTGTTGCAGTGGGAGGATTTCCAAAAAGAGTAGCAGCAACCTTTCTCTCAATCCAGGACAGCTGAGATACCTGGAAGGCAGAAATATCTATTAGGTTCAACAAAGACATTTCAGACATGGTGCTTTTGTGAAAACTGCATATTTAGACATCAATAAATCACCTAAATTGGCATTTTTTGCATTGTACACAATGTGAACCATGTTAGTTGGCAGGATTACTACATAGTCCTAAAACAATCTTCTAGACCTCTTTAAGAGATGCCTGGTGCACTTGTAGACTGGAAATCTTGGCAGAGGCAGATTTATTAAGAGTCTTATCAGTCTTTATAAAGGTCCTGACAGGTGCAGAGCATCCCTGATTTAGGCTGAGGTCAGATGGGGGTTTTTGGTCAGGATTTTGAGGCGGACTCCGCCTCAAAATCCTGACCAAAAAACGTCTCGCATTGAAATCAATGGGAGATGGTCATTTCTTTTTTCCATGAGCGGTCTGTTCCAGCTCCCAGAAAAAAGAAGCAACATGCTCATTCTTCAGGCGGATGCCACGGCCGAGCTGCGGATGTCCACGTGAAGACACTCCCTCCCGACTAGGACCATTCATTTGGGCCTAATCCGGAGCGGAGTACTGCGACTGGATGCCGGTGCACCGCACCAGCATCAATTGCAGTTGACATTTTATTTTTGGGTTGGGATCTGAGGCAGCCTCCAGCTCAAATTCCGGACCAAAAACCCCCATGTGAACTCAGCTTCAGTTCATAACTGGTGTATATTTCCTTTACAACTCAGAAAACTATTGTAATAGTCGGGTTCACACCTGTGCCCGGTCTCTGCTTTGTGGGTTTCTGTCTTCTGTTGACAGGAGACAGAAACCCGGCAGTCAGTGTCCACCTGTGAGTGTCTTCTGGTCTCCGTGTCGGCGAAACCATTTTTTTTTTTTCAACCGGACACAAAGTCCTGCATATCTGACTTTGTGTCCGGTTAAAAAAAACAAAAACAAAACGGTTTAGCTGCGGAGACCAGAAGACGCTCACGAGCGGACACTTTGCAAACACATTCAAATGAATGGGTTTGAAAATTGACTGCCAGTTTCCGTCTCCTGTCCAGTTTCTCGGGCAGAAGACGGAAAACTGAAAGCGGAGACCAAGCACAGGTGTGAACAAGTCCTATGTTATAATAGATAGTTTGGGCCAAATCTCTCTGCCAAGTAAGATGCAGAATAGGGGTTGTGGTACACATTTGGTGCAAGGAAGCTCCACAATATCACCCCTCCATATCAGAAAACTGGAGCAGAGGAATTGATAAATTCCCCCCATTGTGTTGGGATGTTGTGCTAACTATGAAGGATACAATTTCCATTTTCATTACACAAGACAACTGGACTAATACTCAACACACTAGCGCTGTATAAGAGAGGGGACGTACCACTTTGTTCTGGTTGTATCTGGTTAATAAAAAAGTGCTATAAAAGTAGATTCAAGATACAAAATTCAGGATACAGGAACCACTGCTACAACCTAGAATGAAGAAAAGATTATATCATCCAAAGCTAAATCCCAAACATTTTAAGTGAAGAACACTAAATAAACACGACAGCCATTCTCATGATGAAGCTTGGGTGCGTCGTTGATACTTCACTGACACATACACACAGGCTTTGTGCCTAACTCTACTTATCCAGGCACGAAGTTTCTATTTCTTACTGATCAACATTACATACAAACATTCTGTCCAAGAATCAACAAGCTTTGGAATTTACACAAATACACGGACTAATCGACTGTAATAAACAGAGATCCTGAAGGGTAACATATGGTCTGTACCTCATAGGCCAATGCACTAAAGAACAAAAATTAAAGGGGGGTTCATGGGATTTTGTTTTGGTGTCCTATCATTAGAATAGGCAATCGATATCTGATTATGGGGGCCGACACCTATCAGCTATTGGGGACTGCTTTGGAGCCCAGTACAATACAGTGTACAGATCCAGAAGAAGATAGATCAGAACATTGCATAGTGTGGCCATGTGGCCCTATTGGAGCTCTGGTATTCAAGGAAAGTTTATAAAACATCTTATCAGAGAAAAATGCTTCTTTCTCCAATTGGACTGTTTCCCTGCTCCCTGTCCCTTTACTAAACTGACATTCATTCTAAAAATTCTGCTATGTTTATGTCTGAAATAGCGGAAGGTCACATGACACACGTTACATATCTCTATGGAAATCTATGGAGGATGAGGAGAAGAAGTGGGCAGAAAAAACTGTCTTAGTCTAACGTAGGGGCTATAGATACTTTCTATAAAAGAAAACCATGTACTTCTCTATATACTGTATGTCCTGCATGGGGCTGTTTGAAAGAGAGAGGGAGATGAGGAGAGAAAAGTGGGAGATGATTATGGATCAGATTTTTCTCTATTTACTGTGTGCAATATATACACTCCAGCTCAGTGACAACCGTGGTCAGGCTGTATAATCAACATCAAGCTAAGCGAAGATCACTCCGCACAGAGAACTAAATGATCCTGAGTCTTTCTTTTTCTTCCTAGTTGCTGTGACTCCTAGTATCTTTTCAATCTGCTATGCACTTGTATGTGTTCTTTCTTGAGTGATATTACTGTATTATCCAGGCTGCTATAACACACTGAATTTCCCCATGTTGGGACTATTAAAGGATTATCTAATCTTATAATACACACGGCCTGCAAAGAATGACAAAATACAAGCCGTAGAATGTCCAGTGTCAACCCTCATGTACACACTCTGTACTATTGATTTATACAAAGTTTGTTTAAAGGATAGGGTTTTTTTTTTTAAAGAAAAAACACGTACAAAATATTGCCCATATATATATATATATATATATATATATATATATATATATATATATATATATATATATATATATGATTTGGGTATTGGTTCAGAGATTATTTATCCGTGAAAGCAAAAGTGAAGGAGCTGCTAACACCAATTTTTGGCAATTCTCTCCCAGTGGGTTTCATTACATGTAGCATGCTATGTTGATTTTGGGGAGGAACAGCTGTTCTAAAAGAAAATAAAAAGTCAGCAAGTTTATATAATCTAGTGTCTTTCTAGGGAAAATAGGTCTTTGCATGTGGCCTGACAAAACCTTACTCACCATTCTATCACAAATGTAGTTCTCCGTGACCCGGAGACCTAACCAAACACTGAATTACATATGGCAAGTCTTAAGACTTTGACAGAAATATAATAATGACATCATTGGTTTATAAAAGGCCTCTTGAACATGGATATGGACGGCGGTTTTATTCACCACGCGACAGACTCCCAGCATAACAGTGAACACATTGCTGGAGTAATAAATGTCTGAGCAGGATGAATCACAGTCAAGGAGGAAATCCAATAAGTTCAAGTACTGTACGTGTGAGTCAACTATCTAGTAGGTGTCAGGGTGTGAAGCAGGCAGTTCCTCTTGACATAAAATACAGCCCTTTATTTTTAGTACCTCACACTTGCAAGGGGACTCTATTAGTCACAACAAGACAACCCGTCGCAAAAAATGTATTTCCAGCCTTATTATACAGTTTGGCCACATTTAGGGTGACAATATTGTTGGATGTCCATTGTGATGGGGATTGTTAAGAAAAAACAAAAAAAGTGGACGCCTATCATACCGGGCATCAACTGGACAGTGATAATGGACGGTATAAAGGACGACCGTCCGTTACTAGCCATCAGCCATAGATGTTAATGTTAAAAAATAGTGGACACTTAAAGTCCGTCATAAGTCTGTCATTTTGGATGCACCCTGTGTTATTATGTCTGCTAAAAAAAAACAAAAAACGGACATGTGACGAATTTGGTGAAAGCAAACACTAAGGGACAACATATGAAATACCAATAAAATCAATGGAATTTTGAACAGATTTACGACCATGCTAGTATTCGTTACAAAATGTTAACAATGGGGGGCAAGACGGTGGCTCAGTGGTTAGCACTGTAGCCTTGCAGCGCTGGAGTCCTGGGTTCGAATCCTGCCAGGAACAACACCTCAAGGAGTTTGTATGTTCTCCCCATGTTTGCGTGGATTTCCTCCCAATCTACCTATATGGGGCTCACAATCTACATTTAAAAAGAAAAAAAAATGTTAACCATGGACGCTAACGGTAGTGTGAACGCCCCCTAGGGAAGAAAAGAGTAGAGACAACCAAAATAACTAAAAATATTAGTTGTCCTTTTTGAACCATTCTTTTTTAGCCACATACAGTCATTACTGATTCTTGGCCAGTGATGTATCCCTATACTCATATGTAGGCTTTCTAGGAGTCACTGACCTCCACCATTTCCCAGAATTCATTTGCCGTTGACAAGTACAAACGTCTTAAAGACAGTGTCTTCAGAACACAGAGTATGAACCCAGCCCCACAGATAGGTTGACGTTGTGAATCGGTGCCTCTCTTGAGATATTGCTGTTTTTATCAATATACAAATTTGGTTTTTGGAATAATGAGGACATTGCCGCTGACTTCCGTAAAGCAATGACACCACCATTGCTCCAAAGAGCTCCTTTGCATTTTGACAAAAACTGCGATATCTCAGCAAGGGAGGCAGCAAGTCACAAGGGAATAATAGAGTATAGGTAGGTTCAACAGTCAGGAGAATTGGAGATATAGATAGATAGATAGATAGATAGATAGATAGATAGATAGATAGATAGATAGGAGATAGATAGATAGATAGAGATAGGAGATAGATAGATAGATAGATAGATAGATAGATAGAGATAGGAGATAGATAGATAGATAGATAGATAGATAGATAGATAGATAGATAGATAGATAGATAGAGATAGGAGATAGATAGATAGATAGATAGATAGATAGATAGATAGATAGATAGATAGATAGATAGGAGATAGATAGATAGATAGATAGATAGGAGATAGATAGATAGATAGATAGATAGATAGATAGAGATAGGAGATAGATAGATAGATAGATAGAGATAGGAGATAGATAGATAGATAGATAGATAGATAGATAGATAGATAGATAGATAGATAGATAGATAGATAATTATATTGGAACTAAGATTACTTACAGCATAGCACCATCTGCCTAGGAGGTAGTATTGAAGAGGGTCTTCTGGATGGAGTTCTATTGCTTTGTCCAAATGCTCCTAAAAAGTGATCAGTAAATGTTCTTTACTTCATTGGATAATACCCAAGTATGTGGAAAGTCTGAAGATTTTTGCTCTAACAACATAACAAGTAATCTTTATTGTATAACCGGTGGCTCCATATAGCAGCACTCCCTCTCCGGTTACATCACATTTACTATTACACATTGTCCTGCCATATAAAGACATTTACAGCAATTGTACATTGGTGTAGATCCCACAAAGCTGACCGTCCTGATGCAGACGACGGCATCTCATTTATAGAACAGCCAGCAACATTTTCTAATGCTAGTAGTTACACAGAAGGCCAGGTTTACAGATTGTGTAATACTCTTGTGGGGCTACCTGTATACCTATGGGGGAAGTAAGAGAATCGGATGTTGGTTGAATCTATTTTACGTGTATGTAAAGTGCAACATTATTTAGGATCTTGAACATAGCTGTTCCAATAAAACAAATATGAGGAGTCAAACACTGATGTATAAAAAGCTAGGCCTCTCAACCTCCTCATAAAAATACTTGCTCAGATATAGGTTTCTCACCATAAGGGAGAAGTCAGCTGAGCCCACAGGTTGGCCATTTATCTTTTGCGCCTTCCAATGCTCTCTTGAAAAATTACGTCAGGGTAAGGCCCGGTTCTCATCTGCGTTTGGGAAGTCCGCTTGGGGACCCCCCGAACGGAAACCTATATGCATTAAAAAGCATTTACCTTCAGGAAACCTGCGGATCCCATAGACTATAATGGGGTCCATGTGGTTTCCGCACTAAATATGCGGAGAGAAAAGTGCTGCTTGCTGGAAACTGAGTGGAAACCACACGGACCCCATTATAGTCTACGGGGTCAGCGGGTTTCCTAGGTAACTGCTTTTTAATGCGTATAGGTTTCTGTTTGGGGACTCCCCGAATGCAGATGTGAATAGGGCTTAAGGTAAATGAGCACAATCCTGTTCTATGTTTTGTTCTCATGGGAAATACGAACTGCCATAGGTGACGTTCAGTGGTGTACTCTCCTGTCCCCTTATATTTGGGGGAGTGCAGAGGAATAGCTAAACAATAACTCAGTTGACAAGTAATGGTATATGGGCACCGATATTGAGGTGGGTGATAAGCTAAGCATCTTAAGTTACTTCTCCAGTCTACTATAGGTTGTCAACAAACCTTGAAGAGATAGCCGTTCTTGATTTTATTCTGTACATTCTCAAATTCGGACATGTATCCACACATAATTGCATACCTAGGAAAGTAGAATTAAAGATAGCACGATCACTAATACTGTATATTAAAGGTTATCATATCTAGGTACAACAAGTCACATTTGTTGAGGTTTACAGGCTCGGTTTCTATGTTCGATGCCTTCAGGATTGCTAGTTTTGCTATCTTGGTGCGGTCTCTGCTATAAATTCCAAATTTATACCTCCTTATTAGAAGGTGTCAAGTGCAAAACCTTCAAGTAACCAAGTTTGTTTGCATTCATAGAGGTCTTTTAATGTCTTAGAAAACATGGCATTGAGTTGTCAACCTACAGCTATCACTCACATGTCAGACTTAAGCTGCTTCTTGTAGTCAGTCCGTTTGAGACTTCCATTGGAGTTATATGTTGGAAATATATTAATAATAGAAAACGCCAACAAATGCCTTTGTATCGGCATACAGTGGGGTATATCATCCCAAGGGTACCATTATCTAAAGGTAAAGTGGTGGACGTAAAACATAGCCCAAGTACGGGATCACACCTGCGCCCGGTCTCCGCTTTGCCCGAGAAACTGGACAGGAGACGGAAACTGACGGCCACTTTTCAAACCCATTCACATGCATGGGTTTGCAAAGTGACCTCCCATGAGTGTCTTCTGGTCTCCGCAGCGGAACCGTTAATTAACCGGACACAAAGTCGGACATGCAGGACTTTGTGTCCGCTTAAAAAAATGGTTTCGCCGCGGAGAGTCAGAAGACACACACAGCGGACACTGACTGCCGGGTTTCCATCTCCTGTCCAGTTTCTCGGGCAGAGTGGAGACCGGGCACAGGTGTGAACCCGCCCTAAGTTAAAATCTTTCCTGATAGCCCCATAGACAGCAGCTGCCAAAAACCAATGACGCCATTTATATAAACGCAGAAAACAATTTCATGGTGAAAAACTTTTGTATATGAATCCATCCAAGACATTTGGCTATCCCCATGCACATTGGTTATCACATTGGTTTATGCTGAAAAGCACCATATTATTTCTAGCTTATTTCATGGCATTTTGAGTGCATTTTAAGCCAAATGCATTAGTCAAAAAAGTGAGGGACGGGAAGGGGCCACACAGTGGCTCAGTGGTTAGCACTGCAGCCTTGCAGCGCTGGAGTCCTGGTGTTCAAATCCCGCCAAGGGCAAAAAACCATCTGCAAGGAGTTTGTATGTTCTCCCCGTGTTTGCATGGATTTCCATCCCATATTCCAAAAAAGACATACTGATAGGGAAAAATGTACATTGTGAGCTCTATGTGGGGCTCACAATCTACATAAAAAAAAAAAATAAAAAAAAGTGAGGGACGGGGAGTTAGGGTGGCATTTATTAGGTCAGTATGGATTTTTTTTTTTTATTACTGTGTTATCAGTATATGTCATATTTAGATATCTCTATCTATTTATTAGATAGAGAGACCTATAGAGAATCCTATATTAGAAACGCTAGCTATACAGAGAGTATAAGCCGAATTTTTCTGCACAGTTTATAGTACACATACTTGAGTCAAGCAAAAAAAAAAAAAAAAAATAAAAAAAAATATATGTATATATATATATATATATATGTGTATATATATATATATATATATATATATATATATATATATATATATATATATATATAGTCCTATGAAAAAGTTTGGGCACCCCTATTAATCTTAATCATTTTTAGTTCTAAATATTTTGGTATTTGCAGCAGCCATTTCAGTTTGATATATCTAATAACTGATGGACACAGTAATATTTCAGGATTGAAATGAGGTTTATTGTACTAACAGAAAATGTGCAATATGCATTAAACCAAAATTTGACGAGTGCAAAAGTATGGGCACCTCAACAGAAAAGTGACATTAATATTTAGTAGATCCTCCTTTTGCAAAGATAACAGCCTCTAGTCGCTTCCTGTAGCTTTTAATCAGTTCCTGGATCCTGGATAAAGGTATTTTGGACCATTCCTCTTTACAAAATTCAAGTTCAGTTAAGTTTGATGGTCGCCAAGCATGGACAGCCTGCTTCAAATCATCCCACAGATGTTCAATGATATTCAGGTCTGGGGACTGGGATGGCCATTCCAGAACATTGTAATTGTTCCTCTGCATGAATGCCTGAGTCGATTTGGAGCGGTGTTTTGGATCATTGTCTTGCTGAAATGTCCATCCCCGGTGTAACTTCAACTTCGTCACTGATTCTTGAACATTATTCTCAAGAATCTGCTGATACTGAGTGGAATCCATGCGACCCTCAACTTTTTTACAAGATTCCCGGTGCCGGCATTCGTCACACAGCCCCAAAGCATGATGGAACCTCCACCAAATTTTACAGTGGGTAGCAAGTGTTTTTCTTGGAATGCTGTTTTTTTGGACGCCATTCATAACGCCTTTTTGTATGACCAAACAACTCAATCTTTGTTTCATCAGTCCACAGGACCTTCTTCCAAAATGAAGCTGGCTTGTCCAAATGTGCTTTTGCATACCTCAGGCGACTCTGTTTGTGGCGTGCTTGCAGAAACGGCTTCTTTCTCATCACTCTCCCATACAGCTTCTCCTTGTGCAAAGTGCGCTGTATTGTTGACCGATGTACAATGACACAATCTGCAGCAAGATGATGCTGCAGCTCTTTGGAGGTGGTCTGTGGATTGTCCTTGACTGTTCTCACCATTCTTCTTCTCTGCCTTTCTGATATTTTTCTTGGCCTGCCACTTCTGGGCTTAACAAGAACTGTCCCTGTGGTCTTCCATTTCCTTACTATGTTCCTCACAGTGGAAACTGACAGGTTAAATCTCTGAGAAAACTTTTTGTATCCTTCCCCTGAACAACTATGTTGAACAATCTTTGTTTTCAGATCATTTGAGAGCGGGCTGTCCATGCTCGGCGACCATCAAACTGAACTGAACTTGAATTGTTTTGTATAGAGGAATGGTCCAAAATACCTTCATCCAGGATCCAGGAACTGATTAAATCAGTGACGAAGTTGAAGTTACACCGGGAATGGATATTTCTGCAAGACAATGATCCAAAACACCGCTCCAAATCGACTCAGGCATTCATGCAGAGGAACAATTACAATGTTCTGGAATGGCCATCCCAGTCCCCAGACCTGAATATCATTGAACATCTGTGGGATGATTTGAAGCGGGCTGTCCATGCTTGGCGACCATCTAACTTAACTGAACTTGAATTTTGTAAAGAGGAATGGTCCAAAATACCTTCATCCAGGATCCAGGAACTGATTAAAAGCTACAGGAAGCGACTAGAGGCTGTTATCTTTGCAAAAGGAGGATCTACTAAATATTAATGTCACTTTTCTGTTGAGGTGCCCATACTTTTGCACTGGTCAAATTTTGGTTT
This sequence comes from Leptodactylus fuscus, assembly GCF_031893055.1. Classification (NCBI taxonomy): domain Eukaryota; kingdom Metazoa; phylum Chordata; class Amphibia; order Anura; family Leptodactylidae; genus Leptodactylus; species Leptodactylus fuscus. The sequence continues at coordinate 34,886,641 of NC_134267.1, read as the reverse complement.
AATGCATATTGCACATTTTCTGTTAGTACAATAAACCTCATTTCAATCCTGAAATATTACTGTGTCCATCAGTTATTAGATATATCAAACTGAAATGGCTGCTGCAAATACCAAAATATTTAGAACTAAAAATGATTAAGATTAATAGGGGTGCCCAAATTTTTTCATAGGACTGTATATATATATATATATATATATATATATATATATATATATATATATATATATTTGGTAGGGGGGGTCGGGGGGGGGGGGGGGGTCTATGACCAGCCGCAATAGTAATGTATAGAATCTCCCATAAAATAGTGAAAAAAAAGAAGAAAAAAGACGCTTTAAAAAAATATAATAAAAAAATAAAAGTAAATAAAAGTTCTAAATCCCTCCTTTCCCTAGAATACATACAAAAGTAGAAAATGACTGTGAGACACATACACATTAGGTATCCCTGTGTCTGACAGTGCCCGGTCTACTGAATATAGGGGATCTGCAGTGCTCCTGTTCCGTCGGGAAGGGGTTAATAGGAGCACTGCAGATCCCCTATATTCAGCCAGACTGAATTCCAAGTGGGGGAAAAAAATCCCAGTCCTCAAGCTCAGGGATGGGGCAGACAGACAACCAAAACACCCCCTCCCCTTCCCCAGCACCTACTGCACCCAAAAACTACGACCATTTTAATTTTTGAAATTTTTGAAGTAGCTGCTGCATTTCCCCCCTCGGCTTATACTCGAGTCAATAAGTTTTCCCAGTTTTTTGTGGTAAAATTAGGGGCCTCGGCTTATATTCGGGTCGGCTTATACTCGAGTATATACGGTATATCTACTGGGATTCAGATTAAAGCAGTCATACTTGGACACAGTACTAAATGAGGCCAAAATGCCCCTGTACCACATATGAAATATACTAAATTTTGGAGAGTCTTCAGTAGTTGATACCTTTTTTAATGGCTAACTAAAATGATGAAAGTTTGCAAGCTTTCGAGGCTCTAGGCCTCTTCCTCAGGCATAGTTTGGTTGTCTTTGTATAAAATGCTAGGATTGTAAAAATTTTGCACAAATACCCGAACTACCAAGTAATACTAAGTCAATGTTGTACATGAGAATGACATTTGCATCTAAATCAATGCCTTGACCATCGCCTTTAGCTACATGAAACCCGGCATTCTGAAGACCACATTCCTCCTCCTAGACAGAGACTGTCTGTTCTTGTGTCTATTCACCCTGCACCCTTCATAAAAACACTCAACAGAGAGTCTCGCCCAGGCAGATTTACCCACCGAGAACCCAGCACAGGTCATGCTCTCCTATCACAAAACCAACCACACACATTTTAGAAGTTCTCCGCTTCCTGGCAGCGCTGCCAAGGCATACACCACGGCAAACAGTACGGTTGTAAATTTCGCATCCCGCTCTAAAACCAGGGGATAAACTGTATATAAAAAAAAAGATCAACCCCCAAAAAACATCCAGAAATACAACTAATTATATGGCCACTATTAATCTGCCGGTGAAAGGCAATCCCATAGTTTCTCGAGAAGTAAACACAGTAGTTGGCCTTGCGTGAGTCCTGGCGAGATTGTCAAACATTGTGGGGAAGGATGCAGACTGTGATCAAAGACGACTGAAAAGAATCTGGCTAATCTTGCTGGTGCTCCTGTCAGCTGCAGCGGTGGTGGCGTGCAAGAACTTCTCACAAGGAGGAGGGGGTGTAGTAGCTGGAAGGGTCAATAGGGTTCATTCATTAAAGAGACAGCTCTTTAAGAAAGAGAAATAATACAAGGATGAAAGTATCTATTTCCTCTTCCAAATGCCACAGGTTTCTGATTGTTTTTCAAAAGGTTCAGCCTCATTAAGATTCCTTTTACCTGCGTTCTGAGCTTAAAGGAGAAATGTCCCATATATACACTGTATATATATATATATATATATATATATATATATATATATATATATATGTGCATGTGTGTGACACTGTATATATCATCTACCGCCATTAATGCACTGTAGTAAATTAACACATATAACATGTTATATGCTGTAAAATAACTTCTCTGCTCTTAAAGGGGTTGTCCCATCACAAGGATCCTATCTATACTGCTAGTTTATGTGGATATAAGACTTTTCCTAAATGCATTGCTTTATCACAACTGCTTTGTTTGGCTGCTATCTTAATTTATTCACTTCACTGTTTACACTCCGTTTCTATGGTACTTGGGATTATCTGCTCATTTGTCAAGTGATGTAGCTGCCTGCTCTCAGGGGGGGAGGGAGGGGCTGGAAGCAGCTCTGAGCTGTTTGAGAAGCTCCGCTACCTAAATGACACAGATAGGGGAGGTGAGAGCTCCGGGATTTCTGAGCTCTTATCAGTCGGTTTAATTGAATTTGGCTGATAAGGGCTGAGATAGGGAGTCTGTTACCTCTGTATGTAATGCAAACTGACTCAAATCCAGCTCTGCTACATCAGCTTCGCACTGTGGTAATTCATTTACAACCAATCCCGTGCAAGTGAAACCCCGCCCACCTATGTGCCGAAAAAAGCAGGAAGTGAAGAGAGCTAAACAGCCTGCAGGTTAGTGAACAAGCGTCATGAGAATACCCCTTTAAGGGCTCGTTCACACGGGGCCAGTGGGGCGGAATTTGGACATGGAATCCGCCTCCATACAATAGTGCTCTATGTAGACCGCTAGCATTCGTTTTTCTGCTAGCGTTTTTTTGCCGCTAGCAGAAAAAAGAAGCGACATGACCTTTCTTGAGGCGGATTCCGCCTCAGGATATCAATGCAAGTGAATGGGAGGCGCGGTTTTGGCAAAAAACGCCTCAAAAAACTGCCAGTTTTTTGAGGCGGCCTTTGCCAAAAACTGCGCCAAAAAACGCTTCCTAATTCCTGAAGCGTTTTTTTTTTCAGTACCAAATTCCGCCACCCCCCCTATTCACGTGTGAACTAGCCCTAATATGACATTGTTCTACTGGTGACATACGTGAGTGACATCCTGGATTCTTTCCGTCGACTGCAGATTTGCCTCAATGGTCATGTATTAGTGAGGAATTCTGGACCCAGTACAGGTGGTGGGTGACAGAAGGATACTGTCCGTGGTGAGCTCCATGCTGGAGGATAACTCCCACCCCATGTATGAGACCTTGACAGCGCTGGGCAGTACTGTCAGTGACCGACTGCTTCACCCCAAGTGTGAGAAGGAGCGCTATCAGAGATCCTTCCTCCCAACCATGGTCAGGCTGTGTAATCTACATCAGGCTAAGCGAAGATCACTCTGCACAGAGAACTAAATGATCCTGAAGTCTTTCTTTTTCTTTCAGTTGCTCTAACTCCTACTATCTTTTCTATCTGCTATGAGCTTGTATGTGTTCTTTCTTTCTTGTAATATATTACTGTATTATCCAGGCTGCTGTAACACTAAGCTATTAAAGGATTATCTTGTATAATCTTAGAACAAGCCTCTGGGTGCTCCTGGAGCGGACAATGATGGGAGGCACACCAGAGTGCTGGGGACAGGGGAGTTGGGCACATATTCTGGGGTCCTGGCATTCAGCATTTCTTCACTAACTTGCGTAGATATTGCTCCGGCAACAAAGACCAGTTTTTCTTTTAGACAATGTCATAAATCTGCCCCATTTTGTTGTGGCCATGGCTGTCCTTTCGCCTATAGCAACCAATCACAGCTCAGCAACGTCAATGTAGGACATAAAAGCTGTGCTGTGATTGGCTGCTAATCGTAACCGTTTTTCTTTTAGCCAAATTTATAAAATTTTTGCCAAGTGTCCCTTGAATAGTTTTAACAGTGTAACAACTGGGTTAATATTCTGGTAAATGGGGGACTAATGACAAAAAAAACATCTTATCACATGACATGGGGGGGGGGGGGCATTGATAACCTGATACTCATCTAACGTTGATCAGTCTTCTATATCATTAGGTGTTACATATACTTTACAGCATGATGTTATTGAGCTACATATAATAGGTTTATGTCTTTAAGGACCTGAATAAACTATATTCTAGACGTCCGATGCTCTCGGTCAGAGACTTTGGCCGTAATCTAGGGAATCTTACAATGCCACATCTGTCTGGTGAGCGCTCTCCATCCACTTCCCTTACCCGGCAGGAGCTAATCATATAAACTCAACATACCATAACTAAACGGATTGCAACTAAAAAGAAAACAACCAAAAGCGAACAGGATTATCCAACACCTCTTAGACTTTGTTTCTCTTTGCGTGACAAGGAGATAAAATGGGGCTAGTTAAAACTGGTTAAGGCCGAGGGGTTTAAAGGTAATTACGATGTGTGGTCTGAAGAGATTGTCATGTACTCCACCAACAATCACGCATGGTCACTTATCTGCTATTAACACAAAGCAGGCTCTCCTCCTCTCCAGACACAAGGAAAACCCGGAGTGTAGAAGATACTGAGCCGCTACTTTTATAGAAACAAATAGAAATAGGCAAAGGGGAAACTAAACTTTAACAAGTTCTGCTCCATAGACTGCCAGACATCAGTAAATCCATGGACGGTCCACTGAAGCAGAAGACTCATGGACAGTGTCTGGTTAGGAGCTGTATATGGAGAAACTGATGTATATATGCAGCGCCTGGAATCAGGTTGTAGGGTAATGGATGGAAAAATATATTGTAAGTTTCACTATGTTATTAAAGGGGTTGTCCACTTTTAAAGGGATCCTATCATTAGAATCCCTTTTTTTCTAACTAACACGTAGGAATAGCCTTAAGAAAGGCTATTCTTCTCCTACCTTTAGATGTGTTCGCCGCACCGCCGTTCGGTAGATATTCCGTTTTCCGTCTTTATGCATATGAGTTCTCTCACAGCACTGGGGGCGGTCCTTAGTGCTCAAACAGCACTGGGGGCGTCCCCAATGCTGCGAGAGAACTCTACAGCGCCGCCTATATCTTCTTCAGGAACCGGCCTCTATGCGTCGTCTTCTACGCATGCGCAGTTGGCTCTGTCAGCGGGCCTCGGGAAGAGCCGACTGCATTTGCGTGCACCCATTTTTTTTTGTGGTCGCTTACTACAAGAGCTCGTGTAAAAAAAATGGCAGCGCAGGTGCAGTCGGGCAGAGCCGACTGCGCATGCGTAGAAGATTGAAAGCCAGGCTACTAACCATGGGCCACCATGCATAGACCATCAATATCAGATTTGCAAGGGTACGACAGCTGGCACCCCTGCAGATCAGCTGTAACAGGACACTGTGGTTCCTGGTAATGTTGACATGACGGGAGCTATGCTATTCATTTGTTATATGTGTAGCGGCAGCTTTAGGAACTGTAGTGTTGTCCCATAGACTTCAGTGGGACAACGCCTTTGAAGGAGGAGTGAGTGGCACAGAAACATTACGGGAAGTCGCTTTGTTCTGGACCATCACTGGAGCTGTCGGATTATCGCAGATCTTATACCGATCCTAAAGGTAAGCCATTAATATTAGAAAATGGATAACCCCTATAATTTGGAATAGGTTGGCCCAGTCACTTCTGTTATGCCACATTAAAGTCATGTTCGCACGAGGTAAATTTTTTTGCAGAAATTTCTTTAACCAAACGTCAGGCCCATTCAAATTGAAAATATTTGTCTGCAACAAAATACAGCACATGCGAATGAATCCTTAGAACCTATTCACATGCCTTGTGCGCCGTCAGTTAGGAAACAGTACACACACGGTTGTGTGAATAGAGTGTTAGGCTTTCTGCACATAGGTGATTTTTCCAATGAAAAAAGTCAGACACGGAATCTTAGGCAGAAAGTCAAAGCTGACCCTTGGATAGAACATGGCGCAGATCTGCACATAGAGTGATTGGTAAAACTCCACAATTTCTGAAGCGGATTCTGCACGGATCGGTTAGCAGAACGTTTTCATCCTCCGATTTCAGTTGTACAATGGGAAGGAGTCTCCTTCGGATTATAAATTCAAGCAGATGAATTTTAGCAAATCTCATCTGCATGTAGCGTATGCAATAATCTCAGGAATTACTGCAACAAGATATGCCACATGTAAACATACCCTTACAGGTTGGGCACAATACAATAGATCCTGTAAACCACATACAGTAAAATATTCATTGTAAGATTAGATTGGCACATAAAATCTGTTGTAGAAATTTCCATATGATTTTTTTCCCCTGCAGCTTGCACACAGATTTCTGCCAACCCCATTTAAGTGAAAGTGACAGTCATAAGAAATTCTGCAACAAATCTGCCATGTGCGAATATAACCTAATTGGACGTGATATAAAACATAGCTAAAGCGGTCCTGGATCATGCCCATACCAGACCATGGAAAGAGAGGATCACTGGTACATGG